>NC_086210.1:5547500-5786137 GCF_035770615.1 Melospiza melodia melodia
GCACAGGGACGTGAGGCTTATACAACCTGGTTACTCTGGGTCTGGGATCTTATGGGTACAGGTGTCCAGCTGGATGGTGGTGACGCAAGGAATTTGGGACGCTTGACCCAGGACTCAGGTATCAATCAGATTTTTGTAAGGGAGCCAGGGCTTTTAATAAGTGTCAGAGAGAGGTTTGTTCACAAGGAGAGAATGCAGGAGCAGCACCATAGAATGTGCTGGAAGACTCGAGGATGGGATCCAACAGCTGAGAGAAGTGACAGTATTGGAGGTACTCTTTGGGAGGGATAGACAGCATGATAATGACCCCAACAAGGTCAGGTGCACAGGGCAAATGTTGTGGAGCCTGGCAAATCTGGGGCCATCTCAATACGCCACCTTTATTGCAACAATTAATGCCGATACCGGCTGAGAGACAGTGGGTCATGGGGAGATGTTCAAAGGGGAGACAGTGACAAGTCAGGGCAGACTTTGCTGAGCTCTGTGCAAGTCCTTTCTCCCAGCCCTACCCCTGTTGCTCTGTGCCCCCCAGTTTTCCTTTTCTCAGAGCTCTTCCTTCAGCCCCGTGCCTGGAATTTTGCTGGGATCTGGCCCCATTGCTGTGATGAGCAGGGGCTCTGCCCATGGACACCAAGGGGTCAGCTCTGCTCTGAAGCAGTGGGGTCATGGAATGGGGACAGGGGCAAGTCCTGGGGTTAGATTCCATCAGCTCAAACAGCTTCTGAGGCTGAGGAGCTCAGCAGCATCTCCTGTCCCAGGACTAAGGGAGGGTGATGGCCAAAGGCAGTTTGAGAGGGTTTCCTGCTTCACCCAGGGAGAGCAGAGACAGCTGTGCAAGGCAAGAGCAGTGGCTGGAACTCAGTGAAGGGCTAGGGGAGCTGCTCTGTCACTCCGTCGGTCCCCAGCTGCCCTTTTCTGCAATCCAGGGCAGTCCCTGTGTTCCCCTGGAAATCAGCCTGACACAACTGAGAGCAGAGGGACCCACAGCAAAGCAAACTGGTTTAGCCTTTCTCAGAGTCCCAGCCCCACTCTGGCCAAGGACACTCCTGTCCCCCAGTGTACCCTGGAGGCAGCTGACAGCTTGGATGGCATCCTGAGGACACACCAAGGGTCCTGTCCATGGCAGTGCTTGAGGAGAGTGGGCTCATTGCCAGGGTCCCAGGCTGCCCTGCCCAGAGCTCCCCGGGCACAGGGAGCTGGGACACCCCATTGCTGTGCTCAGCCTGCACAGGAGGAGCCCAAGGGCTGGGCCTGGCCCTGCAGCTGGAACTGCCATTGCAGAGAGCCCCTCAGCAATGCCAGTAGCACCTGGGCAAGACAAGGAGAGAGAGAGAGCTGGGCCTGAGGAAAAGCCTTTCCCTGGCCAGCCCTGCCCAGCCCCTGCCAGGCAGCAGCAGGGCAGGACAGTGGCCCTCAGGCCCTGGTCAGCAGGGAATGGGCACATGGCCGCAGAGATGCCCTTCATCTCTGGGGCTGCTCTGCTGGCCCAGGAGGGACTGAGGGCCCTGAGCCCCCGGGCTGAGGGCTGTGCTGGCTGCGAGGGGACACAAGAGCTGTGCTGCTCAGGGTAGTGTCTGCCCTGCAGGGCAGGCCCAGCAGGTGCCACATCTGCCCTGCAGCAGGGCTGCCCTCAGCACTGCCTCCCTCCCTCGCTGCCCATGGCTCTGCTTCTGGAGCTGTCCCAGCCCCAGCTGCTCCTGTGGCCCCGGGCTCCTTCCCTGCCAGAGCTGCCAAAGCCCAGCTCAGCCCCTGGGCCAGCCCTGCCCTGCAGCTGCTCGGCCCTGCAGGGATTAAAGAACAGCTCCCCCAGCCTGGGCACCAGGGAAAGGTGATGCTGCATGAATCTGGAGGCTGGGAAGGTGTAGGCTCTTGCTGAGGTTCCCAGGAAAACTCAGTGTGATGGCTGAAGAGCCTCAGCCCCTGCTCTGGCCTGCACAGCTGAGTTTCCATTGCCACCAAGCTGAGCAGGGAAAAGTGGGAGCATAGATTCAGGAAAGCAGAGACCCAAGCAGGAAACCCCTGCCCTGAATGACCCCATGAAAAGTCCCCTCAGGAATGAGCTGGGCATGAGCTGGAGCTCTGAGCAGCCCTGGCCCACACAGCACCCTCTTCACAGCAGCAGGACCTGCCCTGGCAGGAGTCACTCCATGCACCCACAGCTCACCTGCAGCGTCCATGGGGAGCTGCCAGGCAGGCTGAGAGCTGCCCCTGGCAGGTGGCACATGCCCTGGGCTGGCCAAGAGTCCTGAGGGCTGCAGAAGCTGCTCTGCAGGACAGCCCTGGGCAGCCCTGACTGCAGCCCCAGCTTCACCCCCTGCAGCCATCCCTGGCAGCAGGAGCTGTCCTGCCCTGTCCCTCTGATGGTGCCCAGGGCAACCCCACTCTGCAGCACATCCTCTCCCAAAGCAGAAAGGGCAGCAGAGCCATCCTTACAGTCACATCAGTCCTGCCATCTCCAGCTTTAGGAGATCCCTGCAGCCAGAAACTGACTGTGTCAAAAACTGGGAAGATTTCTCCATGAATGAGCTTAAAATTGTCCTTCCAGTTCCTTTAAGTCTCTCTCTGCTTCACTGCTCTCAGGTACCTGCAAGCAGTGCCCTCAGCCCTGCTGGACTGAGAGAAAAGCTGCTCATCAGGAGAAATGACTTTTTGTGTTCTTCTTGGTTTCCAAGAGCTCCTGTGGCAGAAGCCCAGCCCAGCTCAGCAGCACAGACACAGCACAAGGACTTTAATGACCCTCTCAGGGCTTTGCTGCTGTTTACATAAGACTCAGTCCCAGAGAGTGTTCAAAGAACTTCTCAGGAACTAAAAATTAAATTTAAACTCCAAAGTTTCTACAAGTTTTAATGGGTCCCACTGAGGGACACAACTGAGGAAGTTCTCCAGGCAGAGCAGAACATTGGAGGCAGTGATGACACGTGGGGACAAGCAAGGGAAAGGTGTCTCTGGTGCTGAGCAAAGCTGGATGTGTTTGAGGAATGCAAAGGGCCAAGGCCTGAGCCCCAGCCCCTGGCCAGGCAGATCCTGTCCCTCCCTCCTTGCTCAGGGCTCTTCCCGGGATGGGCACTGGCATGCGGGGATGTTCAATGCCAGGGGCAGGGGCATGGGGCGGCATCTGCCAGGCTGCTGAGCAGGGACAAGGAGACAATGAGGCCCCAGGCCTGCAAGGGTCACTTGTCCCCTCCTGGCCCCAGGGCCAGCAGCCATGGCCAAAGTGCTGCCCAAGTTGGCTCTGGCAGGGCTGTCTTGCAGCTGCTGCCCATCCCTGTGCCCTGTGCAGCCCAGGCTGTCCCACGGAGTCCCTGCCCTGTGCCTCTGTCCCTGCAGGCTGTCGGCATCCCCTGGCTGCCCCACCTGGCTGGGCCCTTCCTTTGCTGACAGCTCTGCCTCCTGCCTCCCTCTGCCTGCCCACACAAAGCCTTTGGCTCATTATCAAAAGGGTTAATTCATTTTTACTGTGCCTGTGAGCTTTTAGCACAGGAACAAGGCATGCAGGGGCTGCCTTCCCAGCAGGAATGGTTGGAAGACAAGAAGACATCTGGCTCAAGAATGCAGTGATAGAAAAAAGGACTAAATCTGGGAACTTGGGGTGAGTTTTACGGTAATGGATAAATTCTAATACACATTTAGTGACATTGGTAGAATTACATGTTCACATAATGTGAGGAGTTATCCCTTGCTAGACCTCAGGCCTGAATAAATGATGCCCTCTTAAACTGCAAATGTGGGAGATTAGGGACCGATCGGAAGATCTCGTGATGTTACGGGTAGACAGAACCCCTCCCCTTTACTGTTAAAGTTACTTAGCCCCCCATTTTTTTGGCCGTTAACCCCCATTATATATAACCCTGTGTAACCGTTAATAAATGCCATTTGCCGTCCACCACATTGGTGTCTGCGAGTAAGTGGCCTGAGTGGCAGGGGCATTGTCACTGTGCCATTCCCGAATCAGGTCGTCACGCCTCAAGCGGAGGCAACAAAGTGATGCCAAAACCTGGGACATTGCCCGGGGGACGGGGATCGCCTGGTCGGGTGAACGACGGCCGCAGCAACTGGCCCAGCTCGGCGGGGAGGATACTCCCGGACCAGCGAGAGGAATGGAGGCCCTTGCGAAGGTCATTTTTCATGTTCACAGGCAGTGGGGTATTGACTGCAAGCCAGGGGATTTTGCCCTCGTAGTATCAAGGCTATTGCGGATTGGGGTTATTGGGCAGCCGGTGGATATTCTCCACACAGAAATGTGGTATAGGTGTACCAAGGCCCTAGCCGAGGAGGCCATATCCTCAGGCTCGGGGCGGAATCTCAAATTATGGGGGAGAGTCGTGCGGGCTCTACGGAAAACACGGCAGGAGCAAGAAACGTGGAAAGCCGCGCAGAACTGTTTGCCTGTGGTGCCCTGGCTGGGTGCTGGGGCGGCTACGCAGACTGTGGGTGATTGTGATTTTGCTGAGTGCAGGGATTCACAGCCGCGGGGACGCTCTTTGCGGCTCCCAAGCCCAGGCGCGCCGGCTGACGGAAAAGACCAGGCGCAGTCATTTTGGGACGGGCTGTTGGAGAAACCACGAGGCACCACCGTTTAACTTGGAGGCGCAAGGCACCGTCATTAACTCAGAGTCTGAGAGCCTGGGCGGAGCCTCCGCCTTCCGCGCCGCAGGGTGGCGAACCCCCGGGTGGGGGGACGTGGATGTGGTCGGCGGGAACAGAGAGGGTTTGCAGGACACCGCACACGCAGGCAGGAAAGAGGGGAGGGTTTTTCCCCAGTTCTCAGACGTGGCACGGACACCGCCAAGCGGGAACGGAGCCAGATCGGGATTGGGACAGCGCAGGTGTTGGTCACAGGCAGAGAGGATGTTCCCAAGACCGCACCTGCGCCGAGACGAGCGCAGGGGAAGTGTGATCAGAGTGGGAACGCCTGCACTCCCGTGATGGCATAGGCAGAGACGGGGCATGGTCAAGGTGCAGAGGGTGCCCAAAGTACCAGCCCTGCTCCGGTCCCGTGGCAGTGGGCACGCAGCCAACCCCAACAGCCAGCTTTCATGTGTTTCACTATCTCTTTGTGTGATCATCTACAAGACATGTGTCTCTTCAGAATCTTGTCTTTTTGTTTCTTAACTACTCATGTTTTTTAGGTTTCTTTTAAATCCAGATTGCCAGTTTCGTGTTTTTCTTCATTTATTATTTCTTCAGTTATTATACAGTACCTCAGCTGAGAATTAAAGAGGTTTGCTGTGTTTGAAGAATTTCTGTCCTGACAGAAGTTTTGGAGGGATTCAATTATTTAATGGTTTGATTGATCTTTAATCGTAAGGTTTCCTATTCATAATTGCTGTTTTAAGAGTCTTGTTTTAAAATATATTAAGTAATGTCCATCAATTAGAGTTTGAACTCTTGCCAAGTTCTAGCTCTACTTGAATGGAATGATTGAGAATCAGCCCAGATGTTTTCTGCAAGAAAAAGTATTCAAGTCGTTTTGGCTTGGCAATTTGACCATGTATGATAGCTGAGCCTGATTTCAAAGGGAGTTTTGAGAAACATGAATCTGGACATGAGTTCTCCAGTTCTCTGTTGTTTCAAGGTTCATCAGCTGTCGCAGACTCTGGGATGACAGTTCAGTGTTGTAGTGACTGATAATTGTATGATTTCAGATGTGTTATTGGTTATGTGTATTATCTGATTGATTGCTAATTGTTGTTATCTTACATTTCCCTATGCAATATTGCATAGAGACTGAAACAGAACAGATCAATGTTTTATTTTCACATCAGGACCCATTCTTCACCTCCAAGATTTTGAGATAATCCTCCAGTCCCTGTGGGGACATGGATTTGTTTGTGTTTTAGCAGGTGCAAAAGTCCAGGTAGAACTCAGTAAATAATGTGAAACTTGATCAAGTGCATGAGAATGCTGACAAGAAGCATGGGCAAGAAAATGCAGACCATTCCACAAGCAAAAAAAAAAAAAAAAAAAAGAAGAAGCACAGATGTTGACTGCACAGAGATTCCAACCCTTGTGCTTCACCCACAGAAGATTGTAGACTTTACGTTGCTTCATAGATGAGAGCCATGCAGTGATACCTACTAGTGTCACTAGAACTTTGCCCAAAAGACAAGACATTTTAATAATTAGTAAAGACAGAAGCAGCATCCTTAGACTTGTCATTTATCCTTCGATTGTTTCAGCAAATCAGAATGAAGAGCTGACAGACTTAGCCAAAGCTCTTCAACCACTACTGACTGTTCCAGAGAACACCCTAGTAGCCAAAGCTACCGCTTTGCCACCACATGCAGCAGAACAAGTCATGCTAGTGTTTGATCAGCAAGACTTTCCCTCTAGAGACCACGTCCATAGAATTCTCCAGTGTTCGTCATTCAGAAGAAAACTTCAGGCTCATAGAGACTGCTGCACAACCTCAAGAAGATCAATGAAGTCATTGAGGACATAGAACTGCTTCAGCAAAGACTTCCTTCACTCTCAATGATTAGCCACTTGTGATCATTGATCTCAAAAACTGTTTCTTCAGCTTCCTCCTCCATCCAGATGATGCTCCTCCAGTTGCATTCTACATCCCAAACATCAACAAAGAAAAGCCTCTACAAAAGTACCAACACAACAAGAGCTGCAAAAAGCTTGTGACCATCCTGCAGAACAGACAAGAACTGAACCTCCTGTTCATGCAACAAAGAAGCCTGTGTGCTGCCTTGAAAGAACAATGTTGTTTTTACACAGACCATACCGAAGTCGTAAGAGACTCCATAGGCAAACTGAAAGAAAGGCTAGCACAGAGAAAGACTGAGAGAAAAGCCCAGCAAAGATAGTTTGAGTCATAGTTTGACTAGTCCCCATAGCTGACCACCCTTGTTTCCTCCTTATTAGGCCCAGTTGCTATGATACTCCTCACATTGATTTTTAGACCTTGCATTTTAAACAAGTTAGTACTGTTTGTTAAAAACCAGTTAGAAAAAGTTAACATTTTATTTGTTGATCACCAACAGTTGCTTTGAAGCGTGTTAATTGCAGACATGTTGCATTGTTTTTTACCAGTTTGTATTGTTTTTTACCAGTTGTCAGTTTTGCCATGTATCAGTTTGATAGCCTTTGTATTTTTATAACCTTTACACTTTCTGTGGTTTTAATTAATCATAAAGGGGGGGGGCAAATCTGGGAGATTAGGTGCCGATAAGAAGATCTCGCGATGTTATGGGTAGACAGAACCCCTCCCCTTTACTGTTAAAGTTCCTTAGCCCCCCGTTTTGTTGACCGTTAACCGCCATTATATAACCCTGTGTACCCATTAATAAACGCCATTTGCCATCTATCACATTGGTGTCTGTGTGGCCCGAGCAGCAGGGGGATTGTCGCCGTGCTGTTCCTGAATCAGGTCATCACACCTCAAGCGGAGGCAACATGCAAATTAGTGTTAATGAGTCTTATTCTGATATTTTTGAGATTTGGTGTTGGCAAGGCCTCACAGAACCAAGGACTCAGCTGTGACACGGTGCAAACTCATGGAACAAAGGGTCCATGGTGACACAGCAGAACAGAACTCCATGGAACCAAAATCCATTCTGGCACATTGGAGCCACATTGAACCAATGTGATACTGCAGCTCCAAGGAGACCATTGTGACTCTGAGAAACCTCTTGGAAAAAAGGGTCCATTCTGACACAGCAAGGCCTGGTGGAACCATGCGTCCATTGTGACATTTCAGAACCTCACGGAACCAAGGTGACCGTATTCTACTATGGAATCTCATGGAACAAATGGGCCATGCTGACACTGCAGAACCAAGGAGAATGCTGCTGGCAGTGTGAGAGCTCATGGAACTAGAAGTCCATTGTGACACAGCAAGGCCTTGTGGAACTAAGGGTCTGTTGTTAAACAGTGTGGCCTCATGGAACCATGAGCCATGGTGACACAGCGTGGCCACACAGAGCCAAGGGGCCTCTGTGACACTGTGGATCCAAGGAGACCATTATGACTCAGGAGCCTCATGGAACCAAGAGTCCATTGTTCCACTGTGGGGCCCTGTGGAATCAAGGGGATGACAGTGACATTGTGGGGCCTCATGGAACAATGGAGACTGTGCTGACACTTTGGGACCCACTGGAACCAAGGGGCCATTACAGCATGGCAGGGCCTCATGGAATCAAGGGGACTCCAGAGAACACCATGGGTCTCCATGGGATGAAGCGTCCAACAGAACCAAGGAGGCCGTTGTGACACACTGGGGCATCATGGAACCAAAGGTCCATTGTGACACAGCAAGGCCTCATGAAATCATGGAGGCCATTTTTACACTTTGAGGCCTTGTGAAACCAAAGGGCCATTGTGACACTCCAGAGCCTTGTGGAGCCAAGGGGACCACAGTGACACTGTGGGGCTCAGTGAAACCAATGGCCTCTTGTGACACTGGAAGGCCTTAGGGAATCATGGAGACCATTGTGACACTGAAGGCATCATTGAACCAAGGGGCCATTGTGACACTACAAGACCTCATGGAAGCAAGGAACCATTGTGATACTATGGAGTGTTGGCAGGCCAAGGGGCAGTTGTCACACTGTGTGGCATCATGGAACCAAGGAGTCCATTGTGACACTAGAGGGCCCATGGAACTAAGGATTCATGGAACAGTGTGGGACCCCATGGGACCAAAGGTCCATTGTGACATTGTGGGGCCTCATGGAATCCTGGAGGCCATGATGACACTTGGAGGCCTTGCTGAATCAAGGGGCTCTGCAGGGCCTCATGGAACCAAGGACACCCTTCTGACACTGTGAGTCCGCATGGAACCATGGGTCCATTGTGACACCATGGAACCAAGGAGACCCCAGTGACACTGCAAGGCCTCATGGAAGCAAGGGACCATTGTGACACTGCAGGGCCCCATGGATCCAAGGGAACGGGTAACAGCTCTGGTTGGCTTGGCCTGACTGGTCCAACTGCCCTTGGTATGTTGAGGGTCTCTTCTCCTGGACCCCCGAGACACTGGGGCTCTGGACTTTCCTTCAGATAGAAAAGAACTATCCATCTCATTCAAACATCCATGGCCAAAATGGGATTTCCCCTTCAAAATTCTCAACATCCAGGGATTGCTCCCAGATAAAGCTGCCATTACCAAAAAGTCTGTCTGACCTTTACTTCCTGAGAGCTGTCTCTCACCTGCCTTCAAACACTGTAAGGCTCAGTGCTTTCCTTCCTATGGAAAAGAGCCCTCCCTCCTGCACAGGCACCCCTGGCCAAAATGAGTACTTTTCCTCCAAAATTCCCTATATGCAAGGGTTTCACTCAGACAAAAGCTGCCAGGACAGACTGCTCTAGCTGGCCTTGGCCTCTGGTGGTCACCTCTGTTCTGCCCTGAAACACTGGCCCTTTCCTTCCCATGGAAAAGAACCATCCTTCTTCTCCAGGTGCCCATGGCCAAAATTGGGATTCCACCTCCAAAAGTCCTATATCCAAAGATTGCTCCTACACAAAAGCTGCCATTACAGACCGGTCTGTCTGGCCTTGGCCTCCTTAGGGCCAGCTCTCATCTGCCTTCCAAACACAGGGGCTCCATGCTTTCCTTCCTATGAAAAAGAACTGCCCTTCTCCTCCAGGCAAAAAGGGCTGAAATTGGGATTCAACATTCAAAGCTTCAAATATCCAAGGATTGCTCCAGGAAAAACTTGCCAGGACAGACAGACAGGCCTGGCCTTGGCCTCTGGTGACTGCAGTTCATCAGCCCCTCAAACACAGGGCCTCTGTGCTTTCCTTTCTGTGGAGACATTGGTGACACCGTGGGGCGTCATGGAACCAACAACATCTTTGTGGCTCTGTTGGACTGTATGGTCCCACGGGGCCAGTGTGAAGCAGCAGAGCTTTGTGGAACCAAGAGGCAATTGCTGCATTTCAGGGCCTCATGGAATCAAAGGGCCGCTGTGATCCTGAGAGGCACTGTGGATCCATGGAGGTCATTGTGGCATTGCAAGGCCCCATGGAAGCACGGGGCCATTGTGACACTTCAGAAGCAAGGAGAACACTGGGACACTGCAGATCACTGTGAAACCAAGAGAACATGGAACAGATCTTGCTGGCTTGGCCAGACAGGTGACAGGTCCAGCTGATCTTGGAATGTTGAGGGCTGCCTCTTATCAGCCCCTGGAGAACTGGGGCTCCATGCTTTCCTTCCTATGAAAAAGAATCCTCCGTCTTTCCAGGTGCCCACGGCTAAAATTCAGACTCCCTCTGAAAAATTCCCTATATGCAAGGGTTCTCCCAGACAAAACCTGCCAGGACAGAGAGCTCTGGCTGGCCTTGGCCTCTGGTGGTCACCTCTCATCTCGTGGAAGCCCTGAGGAAAGTATTTGAACAGGTTTGACTGTTGGAACATCAATGAGTCTCTGTTCCTCTGAAAAACTCAGATGCTCTTCTAATCATATGTGGGGTTTTTTTCTCATTGTGTATTATACATGAAATATTATTTTCAGCTAAAAAAATATTATTCTTACCACTCTACCAATGTTATCTGGCACAAAACTCCTCCTCTGTTAATGGATCCAGGTCACCTGTATAAGCAAACACAATAAAAAATCCAGCAGGAATTATTTGTGTCTGCTCCCATCTGTCTCATCTCCTCTAAAGCTGGAGGTGCAGCCCCAGCACTTGGGAAGGCTCAAGGGCTCACAAGCTCAGCTCCCACACAGAGAATGTGCAGACCCTGGCTGCTCTTCTTGGCCCCTGCACGCTCAGCCAGGCTGAGATGGACACTGATGGTTTCTGGGCCAGGCTCTCGGAGCCCAGCCCAGCTCCCTGCAAGTTCTGCAAGCTGCCCTGAGCTCTGGGCAGCACCAAGGGCCTCTCCCCAGCCCAGCCCGGCTGGCTCTGGCCCCACAGCTCTGCTGAGGCCAGGCTGCTATGGGCACTGCCCCACGGCCTCAGCCCCTGGCAAGGGCACAGCAGCAGCTGCAGCTGCCACAGGACGCAGCCCCACCATGGGGGAAGGTGCTTGGCCAAGGCCAAAGGAAGCTCCCTGGCTGCCCTGCTCCCCTCGGGCTGAGGTGCTGAGAGCTCTGCAGCCCCTGCTGCCATCCCATCTGCCCAGGGCAGCACAAGAGCCCTGGCCTTGGGGCCCTCAAGAGCTGCTCCTGCTCTAGGCCCAGGGCCCATGCCAAAGCTGGGGCAGCCACAAAGCTGTGCCCATTTCTGTTCATTGCTGCTGTCATGGGGATGGATCGTCAGCCTCTTGGATGTTGCTGATGAATTTTATTACTCCAGAGGCCTCTTCTTTCTTGAGCTCTACAGTTCAGGAATTCACTGAAAAAGGCTCATAAGCATTTGTTCAAAAGGCCCTGGAAATATCTTAAATTTTCAATTCTTCTGTGGTTAATTAGGAATATTTCAGAAATGTATTCAAAGTGAATATACTATTTTGAAAACAATGCAGACATTCCACTATCATATTTTCTGAAAAATCCCTTTGTTAGAATTTCTTCCCCTGGGAAGCTGAGAAGCATCAGAAAAGAATGAAAAGACATAATTATCTGATTGCTTCTCCTGCGTTTGCTGCTTTGGAATGTGGTCTGGAGATTGTTTAACAACATGTGCATATTTGATTGGTTTCCTGTGAATTGTTTTTACTTAATGACCAATCACCATCAGCTCTGTCGGACTCTGAGGATTCAGTCACGAATTTTCATTATCATTCTTGTTAAGCCTTCTGTCTGTATCCTTTCTTATTCTTTAGTATACTTTTAGTACAGCATAATGTAATGTAATGTAATGTAATGTAATGTAATGTAATGTAATGTAATGTAATATAATATAATATAATATAATATAATATAATATAATATAATATAATATAATGTATCAGCCTTCTGAGAACATGGAGTCAGATTCTCATCCCTCACCTCATCCTGGGAACCCTCAAAAAAGACAGAATTGTTTTACCTGCTTTCGTTTCCTGTTTATAGATTGATATCAGCAATGTCTAATTGATACTGACCGCCAGCACCTTCAAATTCAGTCTGAACAGATATGAAAATCAAGGCTGACAAACAATATCACTTTGTCCCCATCCCCAGCATTTCTCTCATCCAACCCTTGGCACCCCTATGGATCAGGAATGGTGTGGCCAGCAGGAGCAGGGCAGGGATTCTTCCCCTGTGCTCGGCACTGCTTGGGCAGCACCTCGAGTGCTGTTTGTAGTTCTGGGTCCTCCAAATCAGGAAGGACATGGAAGGGCTGGAGCATGTCCAGAGAAGGGTAACAAGACTGGGGAGGGGTCTGGAACACAAGTCCTGTGAAGAGTGGCTGAGAGAGCTGGGGCTGTTTATCCTGGAGATGAGGAGGCTCAGGGGAGACAAGGCAGTGTCAGGGCACAGGTTGGACTTGATGATCTCCAAGGTCTTTTCCAACCTTGCTGATTCTGTGATTCTCTGAAGCCACCCTTGGAGCAGTTGAAGGATGATCCCTGGTTCTCCTCTTCAGAAGCTCCAGCAGCCCAGGTGCCTCAGCTTCTCCTGCCAGCCCCAGAGCCCATCCTGTGAGTCCTGCAGAGCCTCTGCAGCTCCTCCTCACTGCCCAGCACAGGGAGCCCCAGAGCCAGACACAGCAGCCCAGATGTGCCCCCCTGGCCTGGGGTGCCTCTGGCAAGGGAGCAGCACCAGGCACTGCAGGAGCCTGCAGACAATTCCTGCAGCACTTGCAGGATGATCCTGCTGCCCAAGGGACGTTCCCATGGGGCCAAGTCAGGAACTTCAATGGGGAGTGGGGCCAGAGAGGAAAGGGCAAACAGGGATGGGCTGTTTGCAGGCAAGGGAACAGGGGTGGGCCATAGGAAGAAATTTGTACCAGGGAAGAGTAAAGAAAGCAAAGATGAAACAAAGGAAATGCTCAGGGCAGTTTGGGGGTGGCTGCCAGGCAGCCCTGGCTCTGAGCAACAGCGTCTGCAGTGGGACAGGAATGTCCCAGCTGATGGGAACAAACTTTCTGGCTGACTGCAGAGGCCAGGACAAAGCTGAGTGGTTTCCCTGCTGCTCACGGGGCTTTTCTGTGCTGAGCATTGGCCTGGGCGTGTTCTTGAGAGAGCCTGGGCAAGGAGCTTGGTGCCCCCAGGGCCTGGCCAGAGGCGTCAGCGCTGCCCCAGCAGTGCCCATGGCCTGTCCCTGCTGCAGCCCTGGCACTGCCACCCCAGGGCTGCGCCCGGCCCCGAGAGCACTCAGGCCCTGCAGCAACACCAGGGCCACCAGGGCAGCAGGGCAGGGCCACGGCAGCAGCACTGGCAACACCAAGTGATGCTGCTGCTGCTGGGCACAGCTGCTGGGCCAGCACTGATCTGCCCCAGCTCTGCACACAGACATTGCCGCTGCAGCTCCAGAGAGGGCAACAAAAGGGGGAGCTTCAGTGAAAACTTTGCTGGGAGATCCTTTACTTCCCTTAAAGCCACTGACAACGCAACCCCTCATTGACACAGTGTGTGGCCACAGGGAAGGTGGAGAGAAATAAAATGAGAAATGGCACAAGGAGTGGCTTTTCTTTGTGGCCAATATGAAAAAACTAAAACAAAGAAAAAGAACCTCCAAAATGAAACTATCAAAAAGTATCAAAGGTTATTACAAGTGATTTGCAGAAACTGGCCAGCAGTTTAATGTTCCAGAAACCATCCAGTCATCAGCGTCCACACTGCAGCCTTGAGCTCCTGGTTTCTTAGGCTGTAGATGAGGGGGTTCAGGGCTGGAGGCCCCACTGAGTACAAAACTGACAGGGTCAGATCCAGGGATAGGGAGGAGATCAAGGGGGCCTTCAGGTGAGCAATCATGACAGTGCTGAGGAACAGGGAGAGCACGGGCAGGTGAGGGAGGCAGGTGGAAAAGGCTTTGTGCCATCCCTGCTCAGAGGGGATCCTCAGCACGGCCCTAAAGATCTGCACATAGGAGAAAACAATGAACACAAACCAGCCAAGTCCTAAACAGGCACAAACTTCAAGTTTGTGCCTTGTTTAGAGCCCAAGTTCCCTGTGGTTTTAGTGTGAGCAGTAGACCTTGAGGATTTGGGGGATTTCACAGAAGAACTGGTCCAGGGCATTGGCCTGCCACAGGGGCAGGGAAAATGTATTGGCTGTGTGCATGAGAGCATGGAGAAAGGCACTGGCCCAGGCAGCTGCTGCCATGTGGGCACAAGCTCTGCTGCCCAGGAGGGTCCCGTAGTGCAGGGGTTTGCAGATGGACACGTAGTGGTCACAGCACATGATGGTCAGGAGGGAAAACTCTGCTGAAATGAAAAAGATAAAACAAATGAGTTGGACTGCACACCCTTTGTAGGAGATGGTGCTGGTGTCCCAGAGGGAATTGAGCATGGCTTTGGGGACAGTGGTGCAGATGAAGCCCAGGTCACTGAGGGCCAGGTTGAGCAGGAAGAAGAACATGGGCGTGTGCAGGTGGTGGCCGCAGGCTACGGCGCTGATGATGAGACCGTTGCCCAGGAGGGCAGCCAGGGAGATGCCCAGCAAGAGGCAGAAGTGCAGGAGCTGCAGCTGCCCCGTGCTGCCAATGGCAGCAGGAGGAAGTGGCTGATGGAGCTGCTGTTGGACATTTGCTGTGGCTGCACTTGGGCAGACATGGAGGCCTGGTTCTAGATAAGAGGAATAGGCTTTCAGGTTAGGGTGAGATGCTTTCTTCTCATATTGACCTTTGCAGACACATGCTGATTTATGTTACGTTAGGTTACCCCATTGGCCCATTGGCCTGATTACCCTAGTTCAACTCCTATTGCCCACGTTTCTTTGGCCCTAGAATGTTCTCTCTCTGTCCCTCCATTTGCCCTAGTTTGCTGTATTCCTCCACCCTTGTTTCCTATTGGCTGACCGGAGATCTGACCCCCTCCTCTGCACCATTTTCCCCCATATCCATTGGACCCTGACCCTCAGCTCCACCCTCACTACCCCATATAAGACCCTGATCCCTCAGCCTACACCCTGTCTTCGTCCCTGGACCCTGTTCAGCTGTGTAGCCTGTTCCTGTACCAATAAACCCAGTTTGCTGGCGATCATATGAAAACCCATCCTGCTCATTCTGTCAGCTTTCTAAGGTAGCAGTGAGGTTTGGGCTTATGAGTGCTGGATGTTCCAAGGCCCTCAGTAGTGCCATGATGCTACACATGGCGCCCAAAGAGGAACCAGATTCCTTAAGGTCCCTGTGAGCGTCTCCAGCAGTGATCCTGCCAGCCAGATGTCACTGGAAGCTGTACCCCTTCGGGTCAGCCACAACACTGAAGTGAGACTCCAGTTTTATCTAATCTCGCTAAAGAAGAAGTTGATAATCCCCTCAACATCTATGGGACCTGCTTCTCTGACAACCCCATAAGCCCCACTTTGGCTGGAGATTGTGCCTGTGAGACTGAGAGTGAGAGACTGAGTGGCAAAGAGCTCCCAGCGGTTTGGGCTTCTGATTTTCTGTTCCTGTGGGTAGGCATTCCCTCTTCCACTGGGGGCAGCTATGGGAAATACTCATTCCCAAGCTGAAAAGGATGTTTTTGTTAAGTTTTGGAGAATTTTAAATTTAGAGGGGAGTTAATTTTCTGAAGGGAGTTTAAAAGGTATTGTTCATGGTTATTTGAGGAGCTTCCTGATATCTCTGTTGATTCGCTCTATCAGTTATCATTTTGGGATGCTGTTGGGGATAAGCTTTATCTTTTACAAAAACAAGGGGTTTTAAAAGTTGAGAAATTTTATCTGTTGTTTCATTCAATTTATAGGATCATTTAATGAGTGCATGGTTCCAACCCTTTGCCCTGGTTTATTCAACCCACCCTTCACGTTCCCGAACCCAGGTTCCCTGAGAACAGGATGGGAGATGGAGCCTGCCCTTCGGCACAGACAAGCCATCTGCTGTCTGCCGTCTCCCCTCCTTTTCTGTCCTCTCCTCAGGGTGGCAGTGGCCATGCTGCCTTGAGATACTCCCTCACCCACATTCCTGCATTCCCTACTTCTAATCCTCCTTCCTATAAATCACAAGATGGCAATACTCCTGTTAGAGAGACCGCCATTTTTGATTCCCTCCCACCTTCATCCCCATTTCCCGCCTTCGCTCCAGGTGCCTCCTCTGTGTCGGGTCTCACCTTAATGTTGAATTCCACTGCCGCATTAGTCCCTCCCCTATCATCAGAAAGGTTCTCCCCAATGCGGGCTGCACCTCTCCACTTCCAGGCCCCTTCTCCAGTCCAGCCTCTTCCAGTTCCCACATCACTGGAACCGGACATGGGGCCAACTAGAAGGAAGCCATTTTGGCTACCAAAGGCCTTCAACGCCAGGCATTGCCGGTCGGCACAAAGGCCTGCGCCTCTGTCAGCAGACCTGCCTTCTCTACAGAGGAAAAGAGTGATAGCTTATCTGAGAGTGAGGATGAGCCCAAGGATTCTTGGCAGAGGATGCGGAGAAAAGCTGCAAAGGAGGGGGACTTGGAGGTGGTATCCAAGATTCAGGTGGCACCTGTGCAGTATAAGCTGGGGCCAAAACCTAAATGGGAATCCATAGGGAATAGATTCCCATTTAGGTTTTGGCTCCTGGGAATCCATAGGGAATAGATTCCCATTTAGGTTTTGGCCCCTGCTTATACTGCACAGGTGCGATCTGAATCTTGGATTCCCTACCTCCATAGGGAAATGAAGGACTTAGTAAAGCTGCCAAGGATTATGGGAGGGGTTCTCCCGTTTTTAAAAATTTGCTGGACATTCCATTTACTGCCCACACAATGGTACCACAAAATGTAAAATGGTATATGAAAATTGTATTGTCATCTGATGAATTTATTTTCTGGAAAGGAGTTTGGATAAATAAAGTTCATGAGTTACCAAAAGGTTATGTTGAGGAAGAAGGGCGACAACACCTCACAATGGACCACATTACCAGGGAAGGAGACTATACTAGATTGCAGTATCAGGCTGAAGTCATCCCCCAGTCAATACTGGAAGATCTCAAAGGTGCTGCATGGTCTACCCTCCTCCAAACACCTGATGCTTCTACACCCCACACTGACTTCACTTAGATTCACCAGGGCTCAGATAAGAGCTATATCAAGTTCATAAAGCACCTTATGAAAGCCCTGGAAAAACAGGTAGTTGATCAAAAGGTCCAGGATTATCTTAGTAGCAAATTAGCTTTCTGTAATGCCAGTATTGACTGCAGAAAGGTTCTTCACAGCCTCCCCCTTGACCCTGAACCAACCATTGCTCAGATGGTTGATGCTTGCATTTGCCAGGCGATCTTAGAGTGTGACTCCAGCCTAGCCAAGGCCACCAGCCAGGGTGCAGTTTAAATGCCAGTTGCAGCAAACGTGCTTCCCTACAATACAGAATGTAATAAAGGCAGTGGAAACTGTTATAACTGCAGGAAAACTGGACATGTAGCAAAAGACTGTAAATAGAAGAATACTGTTCTGGTTTTTTACCCAGCCCTCAGTCCCACAGCCATTACCCAAGCTGTTCTTGAAGCCAACAGCACTACCAGCCCTCAGGAAACTCCCAGCAGAGCATGAAATGACACCAAATATGAAGTTATTCTGTCTCACCCTTCCATTGGTGAGAGATGTCCTAGGTTAAAATATAAAGATGTATTCTATTCCCATCCTCAAGAGCTGTTGAAACAGGAGGGGCATTGTTTTATTCCTTACCTCCTCTTAATAAACCCATCAATACCTTTCTGCATGACTCAGAGATAATGCCCTCCAGGAGCCATTTCTGTTTAATGGACCCACCTCATGACTCATAGAATGATATCAGCCCATTGTGAGATGCTTCACCCAGGGGGGAAGAGCTAAGCATGCCCCCCTGGATATTATCTGCGGTTTGGGACAAAACAAGCTGCCTTTCCACTGGATTCCCCAGAGCAACAGCTGCCCTGGATTTTCGGAGGTAGGCTACACCCTATGTGGTGGTTTGACGAGAAAGAAGTGGGAATTGTGGGATGCTGTGGTCAAACCAATGGGTGCTTGGATTTTGATATTGGCACCTGGTGTAGCCAGTGGGGTTTGGACACACCTCTGAGAACACACAGGGGTTAAAAGCAGAGCTTTGGCCCTGGGAGGCTCTCTTGGGACTTCGAGGGAAAGAGGTTGGATCGCCCTACCTCGTCCAGCTGTGGCTGCTGGGCGGGGGAGTGGCAGCCATGTGGTAGGCCTGGGCCTGGACAGAGATGGGGGTGAGGAGGCCCTTGAGGATGGAAGGGTGGAGGAGCCCCAGGAGACATCGGGCAGCCATCTTCCCCCCAGGAGAGAGAGAGGGAGAGCCGGCGATGATGAATGTGATAGCAGCTGGCCCAGGAGGAGAAGGAAGGGGTGGAAGTGCAGCGAGGAGGTGCCCAGCCAGAGCAGCAGCGTGTGTGGGAGTGCCGGAGATCTGGGACAGGCAGAGACTGAAATTTTTAACCCCTTTCTTTCATGATTGGGACCTTGCAAAAATGCTGATCCTCCTCAGAGCGTAATAAGAAGAGAGATAAGAGATGAGATAACAAGGATTTGGCCTGGGGGAAGTGGAGAAGACTGGCTGAGTGGAGAGAGAGATGATTGGAGTGGCCTTTTGGCTGGACTTTTCTTGTGTAGCCATAGTTTTATTCCTGTGACACAGAGACTGCACTTAGGGGGAGGCAGTGCCTCAGAACCAGGAGGGTCCATTGTGGGGACCCCTCGGCCCCAGGGGGTTGGAAAAAAATGGGGAGGACAGATGTCCCAAAGCAGAGACTGTGCCTTTTTGGAGTGAGACAAGGCATCCTTAAAAGACAACCCTAAAAGCAGCTCTGGTCCATGCACAGTGGTGAGAGCACTGGGCATGGAAGGAAGATGTCACAAATGGCAAAAGGACTTTCCGGGTGGTGCCGAGTGACATGGAAGCACACGAGGTTTCAGCGTGTTTCCAGGGGAAGCCTATGGTGCAAGAAGGACTCCTCTCCTCTTCATGGACTGAAGTTTGAGTATTCTAAAGGGCGGTGCCAGACTGGGCAATTGGTGATTTGGGGGAATGTATCGGATTGGGAAATTTTGGTGGTGGGGAGGAGGAAAGTGTTTTTTGTAAGGTTTTCAGTTTTTTCCCTTATAGTTTTTTTCCTTCTTTTCTTGTAGTTTAGGTAATAAAGTTTTATTTATTTCTAAGCTGGAGCCTGCTTTGCTTATTCCTGGTCACATCTCACAGCAGACACTAGGGAGAGGGTATACTCATGGGGGCACTGGCTCTGGGCCAGGCCCAAACCATGACACCCTACTACAGGATCGCTGCTCCAACATAACCACATCTGCCACTCCAGGAGGACTGCAGCCACCATTCCAACTGGACTACTACCAACACCCTGACCAGCAGAGTGACAGGTTATGTTCTGACTTTATCAGTGTTTTTTATTTTGTATTATTGCATGATTTTTTTTTCCTAATAAATTGTATTTCTGACTTTGAGTCTCTCTCTGGTTTTGTTTTCAAACCAGAGCAAATGGAAAAGCCTGAGTGGGTTTCCTGATAAACAAACCCACCTCAGAAACCACCTGCTCAGTCCAGGCTGCCTGGAATGATGTCACCCTTCTACAAGGGACAGTGTGAGCATGAATGATCTCTGGGAGCAGTATTTTCTGAGTCTTGCAGCTGAATTCTCTGTCCCTGTCCTTTCCCTGGATCTGTGTTGCAGATGAAGCTACTGGTGCCATCCTCACCTTTTACCTCTCTCTTGAATGCAAACAGATGTTCCCAGGTGTATTAAGCACGATTTTTCAAAGTTGCTACAAAACTTTTGTGTTCCTCATGGAACGAAGGGGCCATTTTGACACTGAGGAGGTGACGTGGAAGCAAGGAGTCAGTTGTGACCCATGGAACTAAGGGGCCATGGTGACACAGCTGGGCCACATGGATCCAGTGGTCCATTGATACACTGTGGATCCAAGGAGACAATGGAGACACCCCCAGAACCTCATGGAACCAAAGAGTCCATGGTGACCCTGCAGGGCTGCATGGAGCCAATGGTCCATGGTGGCACTGCCCATCCAAGAAGGCCATTGTGACACTGAAGAACTTCATGACACCAAATATCCATGGTGACACAGCAGGGCATCATGGGAACCAAGGAACGGCTGTTGGCGGTATGGAAACTCATGGAACCAGGAGCCGTTGTGGCACTGCAGAACCAACAGAGCTGCTGGACCTTGTCCCCTGGCCCTGCACAGATCCTTGGGAGGCACGGCAGGAGCAGCACCCTGGGAGCCTCTCTGGGATCCATGGCACACACTCCCAGGGGCGGGAATTCCAGTTCCCAAAGACAGCAAAAGGTGTTCCTGCCCTGGAAGGCAAAGCTCTTAAGAAGGAGAAAAAGGCCAAGTGGAGCAAGATCTTAGAGTGACATTTCACTGCCAGCCTTCATAGCTTCACCCGTGGTTGTTGTAGCTCCTCGATTGGGAAATAAATCAGGCAGGGTCTTTGGTGGGAGCTGCCCATGGTCAAGAGAGACACTGAGAGAGAAACAGAGCAGGCAAAGAAAGGCAGGAGAGAAAGAAGGGCACAAACGCAATCAGCTGCGAAGGTGGCACTCTGAAAAACAAACTGGAACTGACAAAAAATGCATGGGACAGAAGTCAGTAATTCTGAAAGTTTTATTTACTATCAAAATACAGGCCACACACCCAGCCCCACACAATCCCAATCCCACACCCTCAAATTTGGATGCCACTTCTCCCAATCTCCTTCCAACCCCATCTCACCCTGGACATTGTGGAATCAAGTAGATTTGTCATGGGACTGAGTTTTTCTTAGGTGGGAATAAGGCATTTTGACATGGATTGGTCAATTTTGGGGTAAAATGGAGGTGTTTTCAATGGGATTGAATCATTTTGAGGTGACAGACCAATCTATCTGGAATTCTGGAGTGCAAAGATATGGAGAACACTTGCTGAAATCCCCCAAGAACCCACAAATCCTACACAACAAATGTTCACAAACCATAAATTCCACCTCAAATACCTGTTAAATGGCGGGACTTTAGACATCCTTGATCAATTACTTTCATTTTAGTCCCATTTCAGGTGTTTTTAAGTGATAAAGACAAATCAGAAGAAAATTAGGGCCAAAAGGATAACCAGCCAGGTGTCCTCCCAACATGGATCACTGGGAATGTGGGTCACCAGTGTTCTGACCAATGTGGGTCCTCCCATGGGGATGAAGCTGCACCAGTGCACAAAGCTCCTCCTGCAGTTGGAGCACACGCAGGGCTTCCCTTACCGGTGCCTGCGTTGGTGTCGGGTCAAGGTAGAGCTGTGTGAGAAGCTCTTCCCACACTGGGGACACTCGTAGGGCCTCTCCCCAGTGTGGATGCGCTGGTGGATGATGAGGTGGGAGTTGCGTTGGAATCCCTTCCCACAGTCAGGGCAGCGGAAGGGCCTCTCCTCAGTGTGAATCTGCTCATGCAGGATGAGATGGGAGCTGATCCAAAATCTCTTCCCACACTGGGGACAATTGTAGGGCGTCTCCCCAGTGTGGATGCGTTGGTGCCTGATGAGTTCTGAGCTGCAGCTGAAGCCCTTCCCACATTCCTCACACTCGTAGGGCCATTGCCCGGTGTGGATCATCTGGTGGCGGATCAGGGTGCTGCTCTGGCTGAAGCTCTTCCCACACTCCAAGCACTTGTAGGGCTTCTCCCCATCGTGAAGCTGCTCATGCACCACCAGCACCGGGCCCTGGCTGAAGCTCTGTCCACCTTCCTGGCCCAGGGTGGGCCTCCCTCCTCAGAGCACCCTGGGCTGGGTTTGGAGCCCCTCCTTCTGAGGGACCTCTGGGACTTTTCCTCCCCATTGGATTCTTGTGCCATGGAGCTGCTCAAAACAGCCTCTTCCGTGAGGTTCTGCTGTGGGGATTTGTCCGCCCTGGTCTCCATCCACACCTCCTTGTCTGGGGAGGAAGGACAAAGAGAGGATGAGATTTGCCTCTGTGCCAGAGGGAAGGGGAAGGAGATCTCCCTAGTGCTTCCCCGGCAGGACGGCATTGGCAGTGGGGTCGTCCTGCAGCCAGGGGCCATGCTGGGCTGGGTGATGGAGCGGGAGAGAGGGGGAACAGGGCACTGACTTCCTCCTCACTCGCCTGGGTATCCTGGGGAATTGTCTCAGTTTGAATAGACAGGTATCTGCTAAGGAAGGCAGGAGCCTCCCTTGAAATGGAAAATGTAAACAACCTCCTTCTGAACAGTTATAATTTTGAAATTATGGGGCTCTAAGGCAACAGATATGGGAAAGGGAATAACAGTTCTATAGCAGGAAAATTAAAATATAAATGCAATAGTACGAAGAAAAAATACTGACAGATTCAGAATACGACCTGACACCGTATGGGTTACGGTGGTGGTGGCAGTCCCAATAAACAGTGGCTGCAGTCCTCCTGCAGTGACAGGTGTGGCTCTGTTGATGCAGGGATCCTGTAGAACAGTGGGGTTTTCCTCTGAAGATCCAGTGGTGGTGGTGTTGGGCCTGGTCTTCCTCCGGGAATCCAGTGGAAAAGGCTGACTCTGGTCTTCCCGCTATCTGATTATATCCAGGTAGGAATGCTTGGCTCCTCCCTCTGGGCGGAGCTTCTCACAATGGGATGATGGAATTTTATCAGTCCTGCAGTGGCACTCAATGGCCCCTTAACAGAAGATATCTCCTGGGAGGGAGGATGGGTTGTGGAAGAGATAAAGAAAACTGCCCAATTAACAGAAGGTAACTGCCCCATCAGATAGGAATAGAATACACGCCCCATATCCAACCTAAGACAGCTGGGAAATGCTTAGCAGCATTCTGTGTCTGTATGTCTGTGTTCATGTGTATTTTACACTCAAAGTCCCCCAAATTTCCAATAGGTTTTCCCTGGGGTGCTGTCTTGTCCCTGTGTCCCTCTGCACCTCCCTGTGTCACTCTGTCACTGTCACCTCCACACATCTCTGAGCCCACTGGCACCTCCCAGGTTTGCACTGAATCCCTCCCTCCTGCCCTCCAGCACCAGCAATGACCGTGGCAGGGAGCTCAGAGCAGGAGCAGCCAGGCCAGGGCTAATGCCAGGATCAGGAGAACCTGGCAGAGGCAGGAGGAATCCCCCATTCGAGGCGGTGCAAGGGGGGCACCCGTGTCCCCTCCCAGCCCCAGGGTTACAGACCAGGGAGGAGATGACTCAGCTGCCTCAGCTGAATTGCTTCCCTCAGGCCTTGGCCCGGGAAGTCTCTGTCTGGAGCACAACCTCTAGAGAAGAGTTTCCGCAAAGAAGAGAAAAGAAAGGAATTGTTTCTTCCCTTTCTCTCATCCCTGCCCCTTGTGCTGATTTTCTTGTCATCTTTAGCAAAACCAACAAAAAAGCATCTGGAATGAGGTTTTTCCCAGGGTCAGTTCCCAAATAGGGCCAAAGGAAGGTTTTCTGCCAGGGAAAAATGACAAATGTGGGATTTGTTTAGACAGTTGAAAACATGACAGTTTCTAAGCACTGGAAATCCAGAGACTATAAAAACAGAGTTTGCAGTTGTAATGGTCCATTGTCCTCCCTTTTCCCACTGCTGATTTGTCACATCCCAACTCCAGAGGAGCAGATTATGGAAAGAAGACCTGCAAGGAATGTTGGAGGCCTAATCCAAGAGACTAGAAGAAAGACTGAAATCAGGAAAAGATTTCCAGTTGGTTTCTTACCATATTGACCACAAATAGCTCTGCAGTCCATATGCAATATCCAGATGAGGAGGCACATTCCTGGTTTTTAATACCAAATTGCAGTACTTTGGCAATTCTTTCTGGATGAGAACAAACCACAGGCCAATAATTGACCCACTTCAGTTCCCAAATCAGAAATCATTCAACTGCTACCAAGATGTCTTTCTCTGCAGATGTCCCAGAGTGCAAGGCAAGATGGATTCTGTTTGCCATCTGTATGGCAGTTTTCCTTATCTCTTCCACAACCACTCCTCCCTCCTGGGGGGACATCTGCTGATAACAGGCTATTGAAAGTCACTGCATGGCTGGTAAGAACTACAGCATCCCATTGGGAGATGCTCCACCCAGAGGGAACAGCTAAGCATTCTAGCCAGATAGAACCTGGAGATTCTGGAATAGCAGCACAGCTTCTCCCCTGGATTTCCCAGAGGAACAGCAGCTGCCTCTTCTTCCACTGGATCCTCAGAGAAAGACTACACCCTTTTCTACAGGACCCCCTGCTCTAACAGAACCACACCTGACACTCCAGGAGGACTGCAGCCACATTTCCAGTTGGATGGCTACCAACAGGGTGTCAGGTTCTGTTGTGACTCTGCCATAGTTGTTTTAGTTTACTGCATTGTTTATTTTATCCTTTTATTTTCTTCCCTATGAAATAACTGTTATTTCCTGCTCCCATATTTTTTTGCCTGAGAGCCCCTTAATTTAAAATTTGTACCAATTTGGAGGCAGGGAGGTTTGCATTCTCCATTTCATGGGAGGCTTCTGCCTTCCTTAGTAGACTCCTGTCTTTCCAAACAAAGACAGCAGGACAGAAGGCACTTTGATTCCTTTTGTCCCAAGTTTCTCCTGAGTTCATGACTTCACATGAACTGGAATGGTTGCAACAGCACAAAAGCAGCCACAATGAGCAGGATCCAACCCCCAGGTCACCATTAAATGCACTCGATCCACGCCTTCCACAGCCCAGCATCAATTCCTGCCTCTGCCCCCAGCTCTGGCTCAGCCTGAGGGGCATCGCTCTGGTGTGTGTGGGGCGGCTCCTGCAGGACACAGCGCTGGGAGCCGCTCTGTGTCCCACAGCTTCGGCATCTCAGGCGCCGCTCCACAGCTGCGGGGCTGTACCACCACTGCTCCATGGCTGTACTTCCTGTGCCACCACTTCTCCATGGCTGTAGTTCCTGTGCCACCACTGTTCCATGGCTGTAGTTCCTGTGCCACCACCATTCCATGGCTGTAGCACCTGTGCCACCACTGTTCCATGGCTGTAGCTCCTGTGCCACCACTGTTCCGCCTTTTCCATGCTCACTCAACTGCTGCTCAAAAGCTGTGCCGTGCTGTTTCAGCACGGTTCCTCAGCTCCTGCACCACTGCTCCTCTGCTGCTCCAACACTGCTCATCTACCACTGTTCCACTGCTCCTTCTCTGCTCCACCCCTGCACTCCTGCTGTTCCACAGCTGCTGCTTCTGTTCTAGCGCTGCTGCCACAGGTGCAGTGTCATAGAGAGGGGAACGTTCGGGCAGCAACTGCTGTGGTGTCACAGAGACTGGGACAACGGGACTGCCACAGCTGTGGTGTCACAGAGAGGGGAATGTTGGGGTAGCTGCTGCTGTGGTGTCATAAAAAGGAACACTGGGTCTGCCAGTGCAGTGTTGTCATAGAGAGGAGAACACTGGGGCTTCCACTGCTGTAGTGTCACAGAGAGGGGAATGTTGTTGCTGCCATCCTTGTGGGCTCAAAGACAGGGTAATCTTGGGGCTGCCACCGCTGTGGTGCCACAGAGAAGTCAATGTTGGGAATGCCAATGCAGTGGTATCACAGAGAGGGGAATGTTGGGGGAGTCACTGCTGTGGTGTCACAGACAGGAGAGTATTTGGCGCTGCCACCTCTGTCGTGTCACTGAGAGGAAAACACTGGGGTTGCAATTGCTTTGGTGTCATAGACAGGGGGACATTGGTATTGCCACTGCTGTCATGTCACCGAGAGGGGAACACTGCGGTTTCCACCATTGGGGTGTCACTGACAGGGAAACACTGGGTCTGCAAATGTTGAGGAGTCACAGAGAGGGGAATGTTGGAACTGCCACTGTGTTGCTGCCATAGAGAGCAGAACTTTGGCTGGCCACCTCTGCAATGTCATAGAGAGGAGAACTTTGGGGCTGCCAACACTGTGGTATCAGACAGGGGAAGGTTGGGGCAGCCACTGGTGTGGTGTCAGAGAGAGAGGGATGTGGGGCTTCCACAGCTGCAGTGTCACAAAGAGGGGAAAGCTGGGGCATTCACTGGGTCTCCACCAAGGCTAATAGTGAAAGCAGGGTTCTGGGGGAGGCAGCAGGGAGAGCAGATGCTGTGCTGGGTGAGCGAGGGAAGAGGATGAGTGCAGAAGGCACAGCCCACCAGGAGGCCACCAGGCAGAGCCGTGGAGCCTCCCCAGGTGAGGGTGACCCACCCGGGGTGTGCCCTGCTGCCCCCGAGGACTGTGCTGCCACCCTTGGCAGAGGTGTTTGCCCAGCAGGATGTCCCCTGGTCACCTGGGGCCATGCCCCTGCCCCAGGCAGGAGGGCGCTGTCAGCTGAGTGTGCCGTCTCTGGACTCAGTGCTGGAGGTGCCCCGAGCAGCCTGGCTGTGTTAAATGAGCACCCTGCAGCCCCTCTGTGCCCTGCCGCGGCTGCAAAGACTCCTGAAAGCACTGGCTGCTGTGCAGCTGTGCCCTCTGCTGCCCCTTGTTCTGCCCTGCTGGCAGAAACTGCCGCAACCGCCCAAGAGCAGCGCGGGTGGTCAATGGAGCGCGCTGCTGCCGATCCAGAGGGTGGAGAGATGTCATGCTGCAGAGTCACATTGAACAGGCACTCTGCCACTCTGCTGTGCCCTGCTGCCACAGCTGGAACCCCAGAAGCAGCACTTGGTAGCAGCAGCGAGGCTCTTTGCCCCTGCAGCCGCTGCAAGGCACCCAGCTGCCACCACTGTGAGATGCCTTGCTCCTGCAGGACAGTGCCTGGCCATGGAGCGGGGTTTGCTGCCCCTCCACCAGGCCTGCCATACCAGCTGAGATCTCAGAAGCAGTGCCTGGCCCCTGTGAGATTCCAGCTCCTCTGTGCCATGCGGCTGCCCCTGTAGCCATCTCTGCCTGCGGTGGAACCACCTCTCTGTGCTTTGCTGCGACTGGAAGCGCACCTACAGCTGTGCCCAGCCACGGCGAGACAGTGCCAGGCCCCGTCGGGAGAGCACCCTGCCACTGTAAGGGGGTGCCTGGCTGAGGAGCCATTCCTGGCTGCTATGGAGCTGCCCATGCCTGTTGCCAAGCTGTACCTGGCTGCTGTGAGACTCCCAGCTGCTGTGGAACACCTGGCTACCATCAAGCCGTATCTGTCACTCCATGTCCTGCGGTTAACTGCTGTGAAAAGGCATCAGCTGAGCATTTCACACGGGGGAGGGTCACCAGGGGGATTCCCTGGGCTGGTGCCCCACCTGGGCCAGCACCCAGCAGCCAGCTTAGAACTGGTGCAAACCAGGGGAATCCGACTGTTTAATTGAAACAAAGCATCACAAAGGCCTGAAGTGGGTGTTGATGCAATGTGATTTCTGCCCAGTGCTCTGAATGTCAAAGTGAAGAAATTCAATGAAATGCAGGCAAATGGCAGGAGCGACTATGACTCTCCTAAGGCAGTTTTTGAGAGTATAGTTAAAAACCGGGCATTGCTGCAGAGATTGCACTTCCTCGTGGTGTTGCTGGATACCCTGTGTAATGTAACCCAGTCGATCTCTGTCCCAGCACAGAGGCAGTGGGGATGGCCAGTTCAACATCTTCCTGTTGAAATTTCATCCTCCTGAAACAAATTTACAGTAAGAGCTGTGTGGCTTTTTGCCCAAAACCTGGCTCCAGAGTATTGGGATTTAATTCCAACATCACACTGCAACATCAGAGTTTGAAAGTGGGGAAAAGATTGCTACGTCCTTGGGGATTCACTATCATTCTTATTCTACCTCTCCTAAAATTGTGGCAAATTTACTATCCAGATCCATAAAATGGGGAGCCACTTTAAAACCAAACCTCTAAATGTGACTAGGTAGCCTTGGTGTCCCAGGGTTTTAAAGTGGACAATTTGTCTCAATTTTGTAAGGGAAATTTGAAGTCTTTATTTTCTAAAAAGCAGGTAGACCTCTTGTCTAAAAACTGGGTACACCTAATGCCGAAAAGTTTACCATCAGAACCCTCCATTTTGGCAGACCACGGATTGGCTACGCTGGTGAGTTTGAGGTTTTATAGATCAGAGTTTTTAGTGAATAACTTTGAATGTGTTCATTTTCCCACAAGCTGGGAGGGTTTGAGCAGGCTGCCTGAGGTCTATGAACAGCTTGCACCACGGCCAAGTGTGGGACTGAAGACCTGCCTTCTGAGGAACTGTGAATCGTTTGTGCTTGACAACAGGAAGAGAAACAGCAATTGTGAGATGGAGGGCACACCAGAAACATCATCTGCTGAGCAAGAGAACAACACCAAGCCGGCGACATCCCCAGCTCAGACAGAGAACTGCAGGGAACAGACACTGGAAGACATCCTTACTGTGACGATTCCTGATAAAAAATCCACCTTGTCCTTGCTGTGCTACCCAGCAGGTGAACTGTGTGTTGGGCTTGATTGAACATCTGAGGGTAACCCATGGGAAAAGGAGGGTTTGCTTTCAGTGTGCTCAATGTGAAAAAGAGTAGAGTAATTATCATAGTATTGTTTGTCATTTTCCTAAATGCAGGGGAACAGCAGAAATGGCTCCAGGCAGGGAGTGGATATGTGAGGAATGCAGCATGGACTTCAAGATGAAAATTGTTCTGGGACAACACAAAAGATTGGCACATTTATTGATTAGAAATCAGGAAAGGGTTGCTTTCCCACCCAAAAGAGACTTCCAACCAAGGAGCCCACAAAAGATGCTTGACTAAAGAGGAGGAAGAACTACTGATAAGATTGGAGGCTCAGTTTGAGGGGAACAAGAACATCAATAAACTCATTGCAGGACACACATCACAAGCAAAACAGCTAAACAAAGCAAGGACAAAAGGAGATTGCTGCCCAAGAAACCAGCTGAGGATGTAGATAAAGAAACAGGGATGAGTCATCAAACCAGGAGACCACATGAGGGCCTGAGAACGGACTTGGACAAAGATCTTGGGAGGAGTCAGATGCTTGGGAGAGCAGCTGCTGGAAGGAAAACACATCCCAAGATGAGTCACCACCCTGATAAGGATAACACAGCTGGGAAACAGCAAGTGACAGAGGGAGAGGCAGCTGCAGACCCATTATCTCAGAACCCCCAGTGAATGGTATCAGCTGGGACAATTAACACCTTCCCACAGGCATTCAAGCACTTCCTAGATGGCCAGGAGATGCAATCAACAGTCAGTCAATCAGCACAGGAATGCTTCTGATGCTTTGAATCAATCAGCCAGATAAGGATAGCAACCAGAGAGAAGGAAAAAATGGGGACCCAGGAAAAAGGAACAACAGGACCTTTTCAAAAATGGAAGAAAAGAAGAGCAGTTAAGAAAGGTAATTTTCTTTTCGTCCAGGACCTGTTCCATCTAGATAGGGGAAAACTTGCTAAAATTATCCTGAATGACACAGTGTTTGTCCTGTGAAATCATATCCATCGAAAATTTTCAGTTTTAAAAGCCATATGAGAACACTTGATAGCCTTGGGAACTTCCAAACTAATGGGAAAGCTGACAATGGTGCTTTCAGAGAATTAATTACAGCAAAAGAATTTGAGAAAAATGGGCAGGAGATGAGCAAAAACTCAGCTCCCAGTTTGGGATAACTCTAAGGGACATCAAGAAGATGGACCCAGAGAACTCCTGGACCACGGAGATCTTCCGCTTATGGTTAACATCAGGAAAAATCCCAGACATGGTGAGGGGTTGCAGGACTGTTTTGATTCCTAAGTTACCAAACCAGAGCGCCTAAAGGACATTAACAACTGGAGACCCATCCAGATCCAATCTTGCTAAGACTGTTCTCCAGCATTTTAACAGCCACACTGACCAAGGCTTGCCCCCTCAACCCAAGGCCAAGAGGCTTCATAAGAACAGTGGGATGCTCTGAAAACCTGAAACTCCTGCAAATCATAATTCAGTTGACAGAAGGATAACACAAACCCTTGGGTATTGTATTTGTGGACATCACCAAGGCTTTTGACACCATAAGCCAGCAGCACTATCTACATGCCCTACAGGAAAGGGAAGCAGATCCCCACATCATCAATTTGGTGAGCAAATTGATGTGTGAGCATTAATTTGTGTGAGCAAATCCATGTGCCTGCTCCCATATTTTTGCCTGAGAGCCCCCTTAATATAAAATTTATAGTAATTCAGAGGGGTGGGGAGGGTTTACATTCTCCATTTCAGGGGAGGCTCCTGCCTTCCTGAGCAGACTCCTGTCTTTCCAAACCCAGACACATTTTGGCGCCCAACGTGAGGTTCGAGGGCACAGAAACGAAAAAGGGAATAACAGCTCTTGAGTAATCTAATTTTTGTGTGTGGCTATAGAAACCTCATTAAGTGACACCATGTGGTCCAGCTTGCCCTGGTTTGGGTGGCATGTGATCATGGCTGTATTTCTCCCATTTGTAGGCCCTCATCTAAACATGGGTCCTATAACCAAGGCTTCTGTGTCTGTTATCTGGATTGTTTTATGGGTGAATAAGGTGAGGAATTAATGGATTTTTAACTTCTTCTGGACAACAGGCACATGGATTCACAGCTATCACACACTAACTGTATGGTTTTGGGGTTACTTTATTAATGGCACCTGCTGTAAGGAAATGATACTGGGCAAAATCTTCTCCCAACCCTTTAGCCATTTCTTTGGGTCCTCCCCACCAGTTTTTGAAGGGTTCAGTTCCACTCTGAATATTAATTATATCATACAGTGGCTAGTGTTGCTGATAAGCCTGCTCTATTTAGCATTTAGAGAGAAGGGGTGACTTACTTGGATAACCACCCTGACACCTCCCCCAGAATCTAACATGCCACCAGAGTCTAGGGATGCTGCTGCCCCAGAGCCTGACCCTGCCCCACAGCCCACCCCAGATGTGAACTACCCAGATTGGGTGGGGGGGGTCTGGTGAAGGAGAAACATGAGATGGGCCAGATGCTGAAGGAATACACTTCCCCAGCTGGTGAGGAAACCTCTCTCTGCCTTGAAGAGGGAAAGTCTAATAGTGCAGCAGCGGAACCCACAGATGTTACAACTGTCCAGGTTTCCAGCTGAATTGCAAAGGCAGACACAGCCAGCAGCAGTTGCCCCTGTAGAAACAAGGAGATCTAAGATGAAAGCAGAGCACCCAGATAGGGGAGGGCCCTCACAACCCACAGGGGAGCCAGAGGTTGCAATCATCCCCGAGTCCCTGACGTACGAAAGTCTCCGTCATCTGCACAAAGACATTGTACGACAGAGAGGTGAGACTTCTACAACCTGGCTACTTCGGGTCTGGAACCTTATGGGTACAGGCCTGCAGCTGGATAGTGGTGAGGCAAGGAATTTCGGACCCTTGCCAGGACTCAGGTATCAATCAGATTTTTGTAAGGGAGCCAGGGTCCCTTTCCCTCTGGGTGTGGCTTTTACGAAGTGTCAGAGAGAGGTTTGTTCACAGAGAAAGAATGCAGGAGCAGCACCATAGAATGTGCTGGAAGACTCTTGAGGAAGGGATCCAACAGCTGAGAGAAGTGGCAGTATTGGAGGTGCTCCTTGGGAGGGATAGACAGCATGATAATGACCCTGACAAAATCAGGTGCACAGGGAGAATGTTGTGGAGCCTGGCAAATCTGGGGCCATCTCAATACACCACCTTTATTGCAACAATTAATGCCGACGCCAACTGAGACACAGTGGGTTCTGTGGCCAACAATCTTAGGCATTATGGAAGTATGATCAATGGACTGATGCAGGCTCATGTCTCTGCTGTGATTAAGGACCTCAAAGAGGAGATGAGGGAGGTGGTGAGGGAAGAGGTGAGGAGGAACAGTTCCCACATGGCACCAGTACAATTCACAGGCGCCAGAGTCAGAGCCCAATGTTCCCCAGCTAGAGAGATGGGGGGTACACCCCACGGGCTGACCTGAGGGTTTTTCTGCGTGACCATGGGGAAGACATGGGAAGGTGGGATGGAAAACCCACTTCTGTCCTGGCAGCACGGGTGTGTCAGCTCAAGGAGGGAAACACAAATCAAGGGAACTCCAGTGAAGTGAAGGTAGCCTCAACCTCCCATGACCGAGCTGCTGAGTATGATCTGTCAGATGCCCTGGAAGGTACCTCTACCATGTATACCCAGGGTTAGAGGGGCCCTGCCTCCAGCCATGGAGAGACACAGGAAAACCGGATTTTCTGGACGGTGGGGATCTGATGGCCTGGCACATCAGAACCACAAAAGAACGATGCTTTAGTTGATACTGCTGTGCAGTGTACCCTAATACCATCAGGACATGTGCGGGCAGAACCTATTTCCATTGCCGGGCTGACGGGAGGATCACAGCAATTGACCCTGTTAGAAGCCGAGATGAGCCTGACTGGGAAAGAGTGGAAAAAACATCCTATGGTGACTGGCCCAGAGGCCCCGTGTATTCTGGGCATAGATTTCCTCCTGAATGCTTATTACAAAGACTCAAAGGGACTCAGATGGGCTTTTGGCATAGCTGCTGTGGAGGCAGAAAACATCAAGTAGTTGAACACTTTGCCTGGACTATCAGAAAGCCCATCTGCAGTAGGACTCCTGAAGGTGGAAGAGCAAAGAGCACCAATTGCCACCTTGACAGTGCACCACCGGCAGTATCGGATGAATCAAGATGCCATGATCCCCATCCACAAGATGATCCGTGAGCTGGAGAGCTAAGGGGTGGTCAGCAAGACCCACTCACCCTTCAACAGCCCCACTTGGCCTGTGCGCAAGTCTGGCAGAGAATGGAGATTGACTGTGGACTATTGTGGCTTGAATGAAGTGACTCCACCACTGAGCGCTGCTGTGCCGGACATGCTGGCACTCCAGTACGAGCTGGAGTCCAAGGCAGCAAAGTGGTATGCCACCATTGACATTGTTAACACATTTTTCTCCATTCCTCTGGCAGCAGAATGCAGGCCTCAGTTTGCTTTCACCTGGAGGGGAGTGCAGTATACCTGGAACTGACTGCCCCAGGGGTGGAAGCACAGCCCCACCATCTGCCATGGACTGATCCAGGCTGCACTGGAAAAGGGTGAGGTTCCAGAACACCTGCAGTACATGGATGACATCATTGTGTGGGGGAACACGGCAATGGAAGTATTTGAGAAAGGATCATCAGGATTCTGCTAGAAGCCAGCTTTGCTATCAAGAAGAGCAAAGTCAAGGGACCTGCCTGAGAGATCCAGCTCCTGGGAGTGAAGTGGCAAGACAGACGGCATCAGATTCCCACTGAGGTCATCAACAAAATCACCACAATGTCTCCGCCAACTAGCAAGAAGGAAACACAAGCTTTCCTGGGTGCCATAGGTTTTGGAGAATGCACATTCCCGAATACAGTCCAGGTTGTGAGCCCTCTTTACCTGCAAGAAGAAGGAGTTGCACTGGGGTCCTGAACAGCAACAAGCCTTTGCCCAGATGAAGCAGGAGATCGCTCATGTGGTTGCCCTTGGCCCAGTCAGGACAGGACCAGAGGGGAAGAATGTGCTCTACTCTGCAGCCAGGAACCATGCCTTGTCCTGGAGTCTTTGGCAGAAGGTGCCCAAGGAGACTCAAGGCCGACCACTGGGATTCTGGAGTCGAAGCTACAGAGGGTGCGAAGCCAGCTACACTCCCACAGAGAAGGAAATGTTGGCTGCCTGTGAAGGAGTCCAGGCTGCCTCAAAGGTGATCGGCATGGAAGCACAACAACTCCTGGCACCTCGACTACCGGTGCTGGGGTGGATGTTCAAAGGCAAGGTTCCTTCCACCCACCACACCACTGACGCTACCTGGAGTAAATGGATTGCTCTTATCACACGGCACACCCGTGCTGGAAACCTGAATCGCCCTGGGATTCTGGAGATAATTACAAACTGGCCCGAAGGTGAGAACTTTGGTCTGACTGATGAAGAGGATCAAGAATCAGTGACACGTGCTGAAGAAGCTCCTCCATATAACCAACTGCCCCCAGAGGAAACACACTATGCTCTTTTCACTGATGATTCCTGTCTCATCATAGGGATGAACCAGAAGTGGAAAGTAGCCGTATGGAGCCCCACCCGACAGGTTGCACAAGCTACCGAAGGAGAAGGTGGATCAAGTCAACCTGCAGAACTCAAAGCTTTTCAGCTGGCCCTGGACATTGCTGAGAGAGAGAAATGGCCAAAGCTCTATCTTTATACTGATTCATGGATAGTAGCCAATGCTCTTTGGGGCTGTCTGGAAAGGTGGAAAAAGGCCAACTGACAGCGTAGGGGGAAACCGATCTGGGCTGCTGATGAGTGGAAAGACATTGCCGCTCGGTTAGAGATGCTACCTGTGAAAGTCCACCATGTGGATGCTCATGTCCCCAAGAGTCGGGCTAATGAGGAACACCGAAACAACGAGCAGGTAGATCAGGCAACAAAGATAGAGGTGTCAAAGACAGACTTATATTGGAAACATAAGGGGCAGTTGTTCCTAGCTCAATGGGCCCATGATGCCTCAGGTCATCAGGGTAGAGATGCCACCTATAAGTGGGCACGGGGGGTGGATCTAACCATGGACAGTATATCACAGGTTATCCATGACTGAGACATGTGCTGCTATCAAGCAGGCCAAGTGAGTGAAGCTGCTCTGGTAAGGTGGGCGGTGGTCCAAGTACAAGTATGGGGAGGCCTGGCAGGATGACTCCATCACACTGCCCCAGACACGCCAGGACAAGCGCTACGTGCTGACCATGGTGGAAGCCACCACAGTATGGTTGGAGACCTACCCTGGGCCTCACGCCACTGCCCGGTACACCATCCTGGGCCTGGAATAGCAAATCCTGTGGAGACATGTCACCCCTGAGAGAACTGAGTCAGAAAATGAGACCCATTTCAAGAATGGCCTTATCAACGCCTGGGCCAGGGAACATGGTATTGAATGGATATATCATATCCCCTACCATGCACCAGCTGCCGGGAAAGTTGAATGGTGCAATGGACTACTTAAAACAACCCTGAAGGCACTCGGCGGGGGGGGTGGGACTTTTAGAAACTGGGAAATGAACCTGATAGTGGAACCCTGGAAAAAGTTAAAGATAGAATCTAAAATGTTAGGCTTTGTGCTTTCCCAGATCAACTGCACCTGCGTAAGCAGTATGATAAATTATATAATTGTTAGATGTGATGATTGTTTAGTAATTAAATATAATTATTATATAACCATAGAGGAATAGTGAGAAACTATGTTGGAAATTCAGAGAGGGGCTAAATTTATGTATACAATAGAACAATATAAGTTTAATAATTAACATGAAAGTTATGTAACGATAGAGTATAAAACATGATCATTTCAGATGTATGGTCGGAGTCAGATTTGGTTGAATATACCCCTGGCACCCAGAGCTCTTAATAAAAAGCACCGCATATAATCGTTCCGTGATTATGTGTTTCTGAACGCTAACAAACCTAGCAAAAGCCACCTAGATGGTCAAGAGCAGAGGGTCCATAAATCGAGCTGGTCCTGCCCAGTCTGAACCCCTGCACACAGTGGGTGGATATAAAGTCCCTGTTGTAAATGTGAAAGGTATTTTAGGAAGGACTGTTTGGATTGATCCCACCTCAGGCAAAGACAAACGCATCCGTGGAATTGTTTTTGCTCAATGACTGTTTACACTTGTTAGGTAGTGCAGAAAGATGGAGAAAGCCGTTGTGTACAGCAAGGAGACCTAGTCTTAAGTGAGAACAGTGTGTAAGGTTTTTTATTTGTTTGTCGGGTTTTTTTTTTTTTTTTTTTTTTTTTGTGGTGCAGATGGAAATAGAAAAAGGGGTGGATAATGTTGAAGATTGCAATGCAAGATGTTTTCCATTACCATCTGTATGGCAGATTACCTTTGTCAAGTGGGCAGTTTGCCTTATCTCTCTCTTTGAGTGACCACATTCACACCTCCCTCTGGAGGGGACATCTGCTGATAACAAACTATTGAATGTCACTGCATGACTGATAACAACTATACCATCCCATTGTGAGATGCTCCGCCCAGAGGGAGGAGCCAAGCATTGCTACCCAGATATAATGCGAGATTCTGGAACACTAGCACGGCTTTCTCCACAGGATTCCCCAGAGGAACAGCGGCTGTCTCTACTCCTACTGGATCTTCAGAAGAAGAATACATCCTTCTCTACAGATCCCCCTCGCTCCAACAGAACCACACCTGATACTTCAGGATGTCTGCAGCCACATTTCCAAGTGGACTGTCACCCACACCCTGACCCACAGGGTGTCAGGTTGGGTTCTGACTCTGTCAGTGTTGTTCTGGTGTACTGCATTGTTTTATTTCATCCTTTAAATTTTTTTTCTTTTCCCCCTTAAAGAACTGTTATTTCTTACTCCCAAATTTTTGCCTGAGAGCCCCTTAATTTGAAATTTATAGCTATTCAGAGGGGTGGGGAGGATTTACATTCTCCATTTCAGGGGATCCTTCTGCCTTCCTTAGCAGACTCCTGTCTTTCCAAGCCAAGACACCAATGAACTCCTACCAAATTCAGTGAAACAAATTCCTCGGTAAAGGCCGTGTGGCTTATTGCCTGAAACCTGGCCCCCCGGTTGCAGACAGGGGCAAAGAGCTCCCAAGTGGAGTGACCACCCACTCCGTTCTCACCTAAATAAATGTGGTCCTAATTCGATGGCTCAAAATCCGGATTTTGTCCTTTGGAGGGAGGGCGGTTTGGGGGCTGCCAGTAGGCCTGTCCAGGGTATTGGTGGGCACTCAGACTTAGATCCTAGCCTCCTACGAGACAGTGAACCATTTGTGCTTGGTGAGGGAAGCAGCAAAAAGGTGAGTGAAAGCACACCAGAGGCATTGCCTCCAGTGCCTGGGGAACATGGAGGGCAGTCACCGGATAACATCGTGAAGGTGACTGTTCCTGACAAAAACCCACCTTGTCCCTGCTGTGGTACCCGGGTAAACTCTGTGTCAAGCCTGATTGAACATCTAAAGGAGTCGCACAGGAAAAGGAGGGTTTGCTTTCGGTGTGCCAAGTGTGGAAAGGAAAATATTAACTATCATAGTGTTATTTGTCATTTTGCAAAATGCAGGGGTCCAGAAACTGAAAGGGTTCCAGCTGGAGAGTGGATCTGTGAGGTATGCGGCAGAGACTTCACAACCAAAATTGGCCTGGGACAACACAAAAGATTGGCACACCCGTTGATAAGAAACCAAGAAAGGATCATTGCTTCCCAACTGAAAGAAACATCAAATCGAGGAGCCCACAAAAGATGCTGGACAAAAGAGGAGGAAGAACTGCTGATAAGACTGGAGGCACAGTTCGAGGGAAACAAAAACATTAATAAACTTATCGCTGAACACATAACAACCAAAACAGCTAAGCAAATTAGTGACAAAAGAAGATTGCTGCCTAGGAAACCAACAGATGGAGCTGACAGAGGACCTGTGATGAGTCATCGCACCAGGAGAGCAGCTGAGGGCATGGGAATGGAACCTGGGTTGAGTCAGCAATCCCAGGCAAGAACCGTGGACAATGGACCTGGGGAGAACCATCTGCCAGCGAGGCCAGCTGCCAGAGGCAAAACAATGGATAAGTTAAGACGACACCCTGATAAGGATAACTGTCGCCAGAAACCAGCAGAGGGTGGGGCAGCTGCAGGCTCATTACCAAAAGACAATCATGGAACATTTCTCAGCTGGAGCCATTAACCACTTCCCCAGAGCATTCAAGCAACTGATGGACGGCCAGGAGATGCTCAGAATAATTAATCAGGCAGTGCAGGACTGCTTTCAATGCCTAGAATCAATAAGCCAAATAAGAAATGTTACACGTGGAAAAAATGGGAAGGAGACCCAGGAGAAGCAACCAAGAAAGCTGTTTCAGAACTGGATGAAACACAGAGTGATCAAAAACGGTAATTACCTTCACTTTCAGCGTTTATTCCATCTTGACAGGGGGAAACTAGCAAAAATTGTTTTGGATGACGTAGAGTGTTTGTCCTGGGACATATCACCCAGTGAAATTTACTCGGTAGTTAAAGCCAGATGGGAAACACCTGGTAATTTTCCTGGCATCGTGGAGTTTGAATTTAATGGGAAGGCAGACAACAGCACCTTCAGAGACTTAATCACGGCCCAAGAAATTGAAAGAAATGTGCAGGAAACAAGAAAGGGCTTGGCTCCAGGTCCAGATGGGATTACTCTTGGGGACATCAAAAAGATGGATCCCAGGTATTCCCAGACGGCTCAGCTCTTCAACTTATGGTTGACATCTGGGGAGATCCCGGACATGGTGAGGGGGTGCAGAACTGCTTTGATTCCTAAATCTACAAAACCGGAACGTTTGAAGGACATTAATAACTGGAGGCCTATCACAATCAATTCCATCTTGTTGAGATTGTTCTCCAGGATTGTAACAGCAAGGCTGAGCAAAGCGTGCCCCCTCAACCCAAGGCAAAGAGGCTTTATTAGAGCAGCAGGATGCTCTGAAAACGTGCAACTCCTGCAAACTATGGTTCGGACTGCCAAAAATGAACACAGACCACTGGGTGTTGTATTTGTGGACATCGCCAAGACTTTTGACACTGTGGGCCACCATCACATCATACATGCTTTGCAGCAGAGGGGAGTGGATCCCCACATCATCGGCCTGATGAACAATATGTACAAAGACTTCAGTATGTATGTCACCACAAAAATGAATACACGCACAGACAAAATCCAGATCCGGGTTGGAGTAAAGCAGGGTGACCCACTGTCACCCCTTTTATTTAACCTGGCAATGGACCCCCTGTTGTGCAAGCTGGAAGAGAGTGGTAAAGGATTCCACCGAGACAGAGTAGTATAACTGCAATGGCATTCGCCGATGATGTGGTCTTGTTGAGCAACTCCTGGGAAAACAGGAAAACAAACATCAAGATATTAGAGACCTTCTGCAATCTCACCAGTCTCAGAACACAAGGGGAAAAGTGCCACGGCTTCTACATCAAGCCCACAAAAGACTCTTACACCTTCATGGACCATCAACGGCACACCCCTGAACATGATCAACCCCGGGGAATATGAGAAATACCTTGGCCTACAGTTTGACCCCTGGACTGGGATAGCAAAAACCAACCTCTCCACAAAACTAGAATTCTGTCTCAAATGAATTGATCAAGCTTCATTTAAACCTTGCAAAAACTTGATATCCTCAAAATATACACCATCCCTCGACTGATCTACCTGTCTGACCATTCAGAAATGAAACAGGGGCCCTTGAAGCCCTTGACCAGAAGATCTGAACAGTGGTCAAGAACTGGTTGCAACTACCTCCGTGCACGTGCAATGCCATCTTGTACTTGAGCACGAAGGACGGCGGTTTGGGCGTCACCAAGTTGGCGGGACTGATCCCCAGTGTACACACCCGGAGACTGCACCGGATTGCGCAGTCCTCAGATGAAACAATGAAGGAGTTCCTAGAGAAAGATCAAATAGAACAACTGTATAAGAAATTGTGGATTCAAGCTGGAGGGGAAAGCGAGAAGATACCCTCAATTTGGGAAGCACTACTGGTGAATGAACCATCCAACAGTGCAGCCACAACCTCAGAGTGGGAAGCACTGACCCTGAAAACTAAATTTCCTAAGCCTTGTGATTGGCGGAGAAAAGAATTCCAGAAATGGACCAAATTAGTGTCCCAAGGCCATGAAATTACAAGCTTTAAAGGTGATAAAATTAGTAGTGATTGGCTCCAATACTATAGACGCATACCTCACAGGAAACTCCTCACTGCACTACAACTTAGGGCCAACCTCTACCCCACAAGAGAATTTCTCTCCCAGGGTAGAGTGGAAAATTACATCAAGGCCTGTAGGCACCATGATGCGGACAACGAAACCCGCACCCACATCATTGGCTACTGCCCAGTCAATCAGGACTCTCGAATCAAGAAGCACAATCACATCTGTGAAAGGCTTATTGAGGAGGCGAAGAAGAGGGACTGGGTAGTGTTCAAAGAACCACACATAAGGGAAACCATCAAGAAGCTGTACAAACCAGATCTGATATTTGTTAAGGACGGACGTGCATTTGTCGTGGAAGCGACAGTACGATACGAAGCCTCCAAAACATGTCCGGAAGAAGCCACTGCAGAGAAAGTAAACATGTAAAAACATTTGGAAACTGAGGTGCGAAGCCTCACCAATGCAAAGGACGTTGTTTTTATGGGCTTTCCCCTTGGAGCGCGGGGGAAATGGTACGAGGGGAACGTAGAACATTTGAGTACACTTGGCCTCTCCAAATCGAGGCAAGCAATGGTTGCAAAGACTTTATCCACAGAAGCGCTCCTATCGTCTGTGGACATTGTACATATGTTCACCAGCAGGGCCAGAAGATTAAATGATTCAGGGTAGTGAATTTTTGCATTTTTTGTACTTTGTAATGTTTTGTAGATTTTTATTGCTGTTTTTATATGTTGATTTTTGTATGCAATTTTTTATTTTGTATCACTTTTATATTTTAATAAACTAGAGAGTAGCTAGGTTCGTAAGGAAGCCAGAAGACAGTAAGGTGGCTCATAGTGAGTAGGGACAAAGACTTTAATTCATAACGCATCAATTAGCACCTGATTCAGACCAATTTACTGTATTTGAACCAATTTACCGGATTTGTCCAAGGTGGACGAACCATCTTTATTTAACCTGGAAAAGGAACATATATTATTTATATGTGTTTGAAAAATAGCCACATGCCTTGTCATCTAATTAGTGACATGCATGAATGGATGAACGAGATTCCCACTGTCTCTACCTACTATCCAGTGAAACCACAGCAAAGGGAACGGACTTGGTGGAATCAGTGGGGAAAGAAGACCCTGTTGAGCTTGACTCTAGTCTGGCGCTGTGAAGAGACATGAGAGGTGTAGAATAAGTGGGAGGCCGGGCATGTGCTCAGCGGTGCGACCCGCCTACCAGTGTTCCGGCCATCGGTGAAATACCACTACTCTGATCGTGTTTTCACTTACCCGGTGAGGTGGGGTGGCAAACCCCAAGGGGGGCTCTTCCTTCTGGCGCCCAGCCCCGGGGTCACTAGCAGCCACTCTATTGGATAGTGAACCCCCATCTCCCAGTTGCTCTATCGACCGGTCTGCCTGCAGGCACAGGAATGAGGCTGAGCACTCAGACATCTCTTAGTGACTTAATCAGCCATCCTATCTCTCTTTTCCCTTGAGGGCCCCTCAATACATACAGTATCCTCCGCACACCAGCAGGTCCTTTTCTGTCTCTGCAGGAGGCAAACCGAGACAAGGAGAGCTCCTCTGGGAAAATCCCAGGGTGAGATTTGGAGGTCCGTCTATGCCTCTCTGCCCCTGTGGGGACAGAGATGATTCCTCCTACCTGGCTCGCCAGTGCCTGTTTTGTGGAGATAAACCAAACTCCACAATTTTGTGAAAGTTGTAAAGTCGGTATGTTTATTACAGCGCTGGATGCATGTGGAGATTACTCTCCTTAAAAGACATGCATACTTCTGGGAATTTCAGGTCCCTTTTTATCTCCCTCTCAAATACATATTCATACAATTTTACAATAGGTTCATACATATTCATTTTCACAAATTTCGCCATTTCCACATTTGCCGCTAGTTCTTCTTTATCAGAAAGAATTCCAGGGTCAGGTTGACCTGCTCTCACAGCAGCCTTTCTGTCTCCCACACCTTATCTCTGTCCTTCACTGAAGCAGTTTTTCTGAGCCTAGGCTTCTTATGAGAACAGGCAGTCAGACTAAATAGCTATGTTTTCAAACTAGAGACTTAACTCAAAGATGTACATTTCAAAGATGTACATTTCAAACATGCACCTAAATAAAAATGAATTTCGAGTCTGGAGAATTTCTACTCCCTCTCACCACAGCCTCAGCCAGGGACTGGCTCCCAAGGCCTTTGCCATGGCAACCCGGACTGGGACCAGCTGGGATGCTCCGGTCTCCATGGGCCAGAGTATAGGCATGGGATTTCCCTATTTCCTGCTCCGGCTAAAACCGCACTGCTATTCGCTGCCCTCCTACCTCCCATGGAAAGCACAGAAGACAAAGATCCCAGTGTGGGATAAGAACAATTTACTGGGAACAGCAAACAGATAAGGAACAAATAGGAACAGCAACAACACTTATAGCAGAAGGGATAAGAAAATCTATTTGCAGGGAAAACTACAACACCACTGTCTCTTCTCAGCCACATATTCACTCCTGCCTGGAAAGGACACCCTTCTCCTCAGGGGAGGGAGAGGAGAGAGACAGTCCCTACCTACCCCTAGCAATGACCTGATGTAGGAGAGAATATAATGACACAACCATGGCCAGACCCTCATGTTCTTGGACCCACATCATGTCATTTGCAGGGACAGGAAAAGGGACAGGTGTCTTCCCAGCATTGATGACAGGGAACATGGATCACCAGGGTTCATCCCAATAGGGGTTGTCCAATAGGAGATGAAGCTGGAGCAGTACAAGAAGCTTTTCCTGAAGTTGGGGCATTTACAGGGCTTCCCTTACTGGTGCCTCTGTTGGTGTTTGATCAAGTGAGGCCTCTGGGTGAAGCTCTTTCTACACTTGTGACACTCATAGGCCGTCTCCCCAGTGTGGATGCGCCAGTGGGTGATGAGCTGGGAGTTGCTGATGAAGCCCTTCCTGCAGTCAGGGTAGTGGAAGGGCTTCCCCTCTGTGTGAATCCGCTCATGCAGAAGGAGATGGAAGCTGGTGTGAAACCTTTTCTGACACTCAGAACACTCGTAAGGTTTCTCCTCAGTGTGGATGCGTTGGTGGGTGACAAGTGCGGAGCTGCAGCTGAAGCCCTTCACACACTCCAAGCACTTGTAGGGCCATTGCCCAGCGTGGATCATCTGGTGGCAGATCAGGGTGCTGCTCTGCCTGAAGCTCTTACCACACTCCAAGCACTTATAGGGCTTCTCCCCATCGTGAAGCTGCTCATGCACCACCAGCTCCGAGCCCTGGCTGAAGCTCTGTCCACCTTCCTGGCCCAGGGTGGGTCTTTCCTCCTCAGAGCACCCTGGGCTGGGTTTGGAGCCCCTCCTCCTGTAGGATCTCCAGGGCTTTTCCTCTCCATTGAAGTCTTGTGCAGTAGAGCCTCTCAAAGTGGCCTCTTCCACAAGGTTCTGCTGTGGGAATTTGTCCTCCCTGGTCTCCATCCTCAGCTTCTTGCCTGCGGGTGGAAAGGCAAGGTCAGGATGGGATTTGCCTCTGTGCTACACGGAAGGGGAAGGAGATCCCCCCAGTGCATCCCTGGCAGGAAGGCATTGCCAGCAGCGTTGTTGTGCAGCTCGGGGCCGTGTTGGGCTGGGAGATGGAGCCAGAGAGGGGGGGAATGGGGCACTGACTTCCTTCTCACCCGCCTGGGTGTCCGGGGGCATAGTCTCAGTTTGAATAGACAGGTGTCTGCTATGGAAGGCAGGAACCTTCCTTGAAATGGAAAATTTTAATCCGCTCCCTCTGAATTGTTATATGTTTAAAATTAAGGGGGTCTCAGGCAAAAATATGGGACTAGTTAAAACAGTTATTGACTAGAAAAAATTAAAAAATACAAATGCAGCTGTACAAAAAAACCCCACTAACTGAATCAGAGTATAACCTTACACCATGTGCGTCAGGGTGCTGGTAGCAGTCCCATTATATGGTGGCTGCAGAGCTCCTGCAGTTACAGATGTGGTTCAGTTGGGATCCTGTAGAAGGGTGGAGCTTTCCTCTGAAGGTCAGTGGTGGTGTTGTTGGGTCTGGTCTTCCTCTGGGAATTCTGTGGAGAAGAAAGCTGCTTCTTCCTCTGGGAATTCTGTGGATAAGAAAGCTGCTTCTGTGAGAATCCAGTGGGAAAAGCTGGCTGTAGAGTTCCAAGGCTGAGCTTATATCCAGGTAGGAATGCTTTGCTCCTCCCCCTGGGCAGAGCATCTCACAATGGGATGATGGAATTTTTATCAGTCATATAGTGACACTCAATGGCCCATTAAGAGAAGATATTTCCCAGAGGGGGCATTGGTTGTAGAAGAGATAAAGAAAACCGCTCAATTAACAGATAATACCTGCCCCTCTTCTAATAGATGGGAATTGAAAAACCCCCAGCTACATCTTGCAACCTAAGACAGGCATCTCCATCTTCCTCACAGCCTTCTCCTCCATGCCACCACGATTGGGAATGGAAAATCCTGGTTCTGGAGAAACAAGGGATTAGCACAGATTGAGATTGAATGTCCCTCTGCCCAAGTCCATCTCTAGAAGTAACCAGCTATCTGTGCTCCATAAAAACCTCCCAAACATCAAGGTTCAGCCCTGAAAATGCTTCCCAGGAGTTGCCTATCTCTGGTCTCTCCCCTTTGGTGTTTCAGGGTTACCCCCTGTCCCAGCTGGTGTGGGTCACACTTGGATTAAGGGCCCCCTGTCTACTTGGTCCCCGCCCTCCGCTGCTGGAAGTCCCAAGAAGCAAAACGTTTCCCCTTTTTCCATCTCCTCATTTAGGGATGCTGGGGGGTTTTGGGATCCTAGGGTCCCTACTTTCCTAATTCTCTGCTTTGGAGTGCAGGGGATCCCAGGAGTCCCTCCTTCCCCTCTCCAGGGTCTTGAGGCTCCTGCCAATGGCAGTACTCCCCCCTCTCTGGGCTCCTGACTTTGGGCTCCTGGGGGACACAGGGCTCTGCTCCTCCAGGCTGCCTCTGCCAGCAGTTGCCACTGGGACCCTCCAATGTCCCTCCATGGGGCCTTTTCCGCACAGCCTTGGAGTTCTACATTTTCCAAACATCCCCTCAAAAAAAACCCGCCCAGGGAACCCCCCAGGATATCTGGGCCAAGCTCCCCCCCTCACCGGTCACCTGCGTGATGGCGGGGGTGAAGATCCCATGGGTGGGGATGCGAATTCACGGAGTGCAAGACCTTGTGGTTCCTTCTGCTTTCTCTGATCCTCCTTTGTCCCTCATCTTCCTCTTCCTCCCATTCCCTCCCTCCTCCTCCCCCAGCAGCAGCCACACCCTCGGTGTATCGCAGACATCTCTTCACAGAAATACTATCTTTCAGATTTCTGTGTCTTCTGGAAGGCAGAGGCCTCAGAAGAGAACACAAACAATTATTATCAGCTGTTGTGAAATGCAACAGGGGCACCTTGATTGGCTCATGTTCCTATGTTTATAATTAGGGGCCAAATCACAAAGTGCAAGCTTGGGACAGAGTCCTTGGACACAACTTTGTTAGAGATTCTTTCTTTCTATTCTTAGCTAGCTAGCAGCAGCTCTGCAACGTTCTCTTTTATTTCTTTTTAGTATAGCTATAATGTATTAGATATCATATATCAATAAATTCAGCCTTCTGATCAAGAAACAACATTCTCGTCTCTCTCTCACCACCAGCAACCCACTCAGGTCGCTGTAATATCGGTGCCCCGTTCCCACAGCCCTCGCAGCCTGCGGCAGGAGCGGGGATAGAGCCGGGACAGGTCGGGATGGGCAGCGCGGGGCTCTCGGCTGCTCCCAGCCACTGCGGGTGGGGGGAACCCAGCCTGGGCCAAAGGAGGGGCAAACTGGGAAAACTGGGTGCTGAACATCCAAACTGGGTCTTGCTGGGGACCCTGCCTGGCCGCTGCCAGCCCTTGTGGCTCCACTCAGGAGATCTGGGAGGGGCAAATGCAGAGAGGGCTGGGGGATCCCAGGAGTTTCATCACTGGGAGGGAGTGAGCTGTACTGGGATCATACTGTGATCATACGGGCAGTGACTGGAATTGTACTGGGTTTGTACTGACATCATACTGGGATCATACTGGGAGCAGCTGGACCCCTGCTGGTGGAGACTGTGATCACACTGAGGTGAATGGGATCATAATGGGATCATACCGGGACTGAGTAGGGGCCTGCTGGGTGCAATTGTGGCCCTGTTGAGGCAAATGGGATATACTGGGAGCAAGTGGGATCATGCCAGGAGTGAGTGGGAGGAACTGGGATCATGCTGGGTGCACACTGGGGGTCATTAGAAGCAACTGGCCTTCCACTGGGATGAACTCAGATTATGCCAGGAGTGACTGGGAATATGCTGGAAGGAACTGGGATATATTGGGAGAGACTGGAACAAAAGTCAGGCTGAAAGGGAGAAACTGGAACCATGTGGGGCACAAGTGGTTCATACTGGCAGCAACTGGGACCACAGTGGGCTCATATCTGCATTGTACTGGGACTGACTGGATTAATACTGGGAGTTTCTGAGAGTGACTGGGAACACACCATGCACATCATCCCTGGACTGGGGGTGACTGGGAGCAACTGGGAGCACACTGGGAGCAACTGGCATAATCCTGGGACTGACTGGGTTGATCTAGCTGCAGGTAACTGGGACCATCCTGGGAGTGCTTGAAAGGAACTGGGATTATTCTGGGACCATACTGGGAATGCTGGCATGTCACAAAGATCATACTAATACATAAAATTTCAATAGTCAATGTGAATTTTTTTCTATATCTTTGATTGGAAAGAAGGTGAGCAAGCAGCGCTGGGTGGCCGAGGAGTCACTGCTCCACTCACGGCACACACTACTTACAAATTCAGTAAAGTATATATACTGTTTTTAAGCTTATAAAGCATTTTCCAATGTGCTTGGTTAGTACAAATGAGTAAATATCAGTAAGCTGGAATCAGCAATTTCATCATCTTTCCAGGTGGTTGTTGGCTTCCTGTCCTTCTTGTGCTCGTCTGGAGGGAGGCCCCTTCACCGCTGTCTGCTACAATATTTTGTTAAATTTTTTATTATATATAAGCATTTAGTCACATTGCAGTCCCTTTAGCTTTACAAGTTCCTCTATTTTATTCTAAGCATCAGCCATCTTTCTACCTCATCTCTTTACTTTACCATAATTCCCCTATTTCAAAGCTTTATTTGGCTATAGAAAGTTTCAAAACCCTTCCTTGTATCTATCCCAAGGAATGCATCCATTTTCCACACAGCAGATACAAGCATTTGCTGATTCCATTGCAGATTGACACAAATCACAAAAACATTTTTCACAATATTGCTCACCAAATTGACGATGTGGCGATCTGCTTCCCTTTGCTCTAGGGCATGTAGAATGTGCTGCTGGCTTATGGTGTCAAAAGCCTTGGTGATGTCCACAAATACAACAGCCAGGGGTTTGTGTTCTCCTTTTGTGACCGAATAATGATTTGCAGGAGTTTCAGGTTTTCAGAGCATCCCACTGCTCTTATAAAGCCTGTTTGCCTTGGATTGAGGGTCAAGCCTTGGTCAGTTTGGCTGTTAAAATCCTGGAGAACAGTCTTAGCAAGATGGAAATGATTGGGATAGGTCTCCAGTTGTTAATTTCCTTGAGGCGATCTGGTTTGGTTGACTTAGGAATCAAAACAGTCCTGCAATCCCTCACTGTTGTGTTGGGTCTGTATAAGTTGGACTGTTCTGTTCCCCCCTATCTTGTAATGGTTCTGCCCTGGTTCTCCCTTCCCTCCCTTGTGCTGCCAGTTATCCCAGCTCCTCCCCTGTCGCCTTGGAGATAAATGTACCCTGTCTCAAATCCCTCCCCAGTGCCCTGTCCGTCACTTGGCGCTCTCACCCTTCTCTCTGGAACTCTCTCGAAACATCTAACTAGAGCGTCAAGTGATTGGCTCAGGGGCCGAGGCTCCACCCTCAAGTTATTCCCATTGGTGTTCTCCCTAAGTCAATCTTTGGTATCCGACTCCCCTCTGCAATCCTATTCATCCAAGGACTGACTCCTCCCCTGTGTCCTTCCCTTCTTATAAGCTGTTGCAACTTCCCCCTTTTCCTCTTTGGTTGTCGGTTTCCCCTGGGGTTCAATAAACCTGGATTCACCACAGCTGGAGAGTGCTCTCTTCTTGTTTCTGCTGTCTGTAGCCATAAGCCATGCCACGTCCTACCACAAGGTACTGCTACTGTCATAGCACAGAGCGTTTGCCTTAGGTGCTGTCCCGAACCACGGAGATTGAGATAGTGCCCACCTACTGCTAGCCGTGCTGGAAAGCTGACCGGGACGTCCGAGAATGACCATTATTCTCCAGCTGAACCACTTCAGTTGTGGTGCCCAACGTTCCCCACTGCCTCTGTGCTGGGGCAGAGATCAATTGGGTTACGTTACACAGGGTATCCAGCAGGACCATGAGGAGGTGCAATCTCTGCAGCAATGCCCAGTTTGTAACTATACTCTCAAAAACTGCCTTAGGAGAGTCATAGTCGCACCTGCCATTTGCCTGCACTTCATTGAAGTTCTTCACTTTGACATTCAGAGCACTGAGCAGAAATCACATTGCATCAACACCCACCTCAGGCCTTTGTGATGTTTTGTTTTAATTAAACAGTCGGATTCCCCTGGTTTGCACCAGTTCTAAGCTGGATGCTGGCCCAGGTGGGGCACCCACCTGGTGACTCCCCTGGTGACCTTCCCCATGTGAACCACTCAGCTGACGCCTTTTCACAGCAGTTGACAGCAGGACATGGAGCAACAGATACGGCTTGATGGTAGCCAGGTGTTCCACAGCAGCTGGGAGTCTCACAGCAGCCAGGTACAGCTTGGCAACAGGCACAGGCAGCTCCATAGCAGCCAGGAATGGCTCTGCAGCCAGGTACCCCCTTACAGTGGCAGCGTGCTCTCCCGACGGGGCCTGGCACTGTCTCGCCGTGGCTGGGCACAGCTGTAGGGGCGCTTCCAGTCGCAGCAAAGCACAGAGAGGTGGTTCCACCGCAGGCAGAGATGGCTACAGGGGCAGCCGCATGGCACAGAGGAGCTGGAATCTCACAGGGGCCGGGCACTGCTTCTGAGATCTCAGCTGGTATGGCAGGCCTGGTGGAGGGGCAGCAAACCCCGCTCCATGGCCAGGCACTGTCCTGCAGGAGCAAGGCATCTCACAGTGGTGGCAGCTGGGTGCCTTGCAGCAGTTGCAGGGGCAAAGCGCCTCGCTGCTGCTACCAAGTGCTGCTTCTGGGGTTCCAGCTGTGGCAGCAAGGCACAGCAGAGTGGCAGAGTACCTGTTCAATGTGACTCTGCAGCATGACATCTCTCCACCCTCTGGATCGGCAGCAGCGCTCCATTGACAACCCGCGCTGCTCTTGGGCGGTTGCGGCAGTTTCTGCCAGCAGGGCAGAACAAGGGGCAGCAGAGGGCACAGCTGCACAGCAGCCAGTGCTTTCAGGAGTCTTGGCAGCCATGGCAGGGCACAGAGGGGCTGCAGGGTGCTCATTTAACACAGCCAGGCTGCTCGGGGCGCCTCCAGCACTGACCCCAGAGACGGCACACTCAGCTGACATCGCCCTCCTGCCTGGGGCAGTGGCACGGCCCCGGGTGACCAGGGGACATCCTGCTGGGCAATAACCTCTGCCAAGGGTGGCAGCACAGTCCTGGGTGGCAGCAGGGCACTCCCTGGGCAGGTCACCCTCACCTGGGGAGGCTCCACAGCTCTGCCTGGTGGCCTCCTGGTGGGCTGTGCCTTCTGCACTCATCCTCTTGCCTCGTTCACTCAGCACAGCGTCTGCTCTCCCTGCTGCCTCCCCCAGTGCCCTGCTTTCACCGTTAGCCTTGGTGGAGAGCCAGTGAATGCCCCATCCTTGGAAACATTCCAGCTTGGATGGGCTCTGAGCAACATAATGGAGTGAAAGATGCCTCTGCCCGCACCCCACAGGAGGCTCTGTGGTGTCAGCTACTGGAGTTGTTGGGGTCTCCTGTAGGATGCAATTCCCCCAGAGAGCACAGAGAGAACACAAAGCACCACAGCTGGCAAGAACACCCTCCATGGAGATGGGAATATTCTGGATCAACAGGCTCAAGCTGCTGAGTTTTGCCCTCTTGTAGATGGACACAAGTTTCAGAAGTGACTGAGAGCCAGGAGGCCCCACAGTGTCTCTGAGTCCCCTTGGTTCCCTGAGATCACACAGTGTCCCAGTGTCCCTTTGGTTCCATGAGGCCCCACAATGTCACAAGGATCCCTGGACACCACAAGGTTCTGGGAGATCCCAATGGATTGTTGGTTCCAACTGGCCTCACTGAGTCACAAGGGCCTCTGGATTCCATGAGACCCCACAGTGTCACAGTGTGCCTTTGGTTCCACAAGCCTCAGTGTCACAACAGTTCCTGAGCATCTTTAGGCACCAGAGTCTCAGAGCATCCCCTCAGTTTTATGAACTCCTCAGTGTCACAATGTCCCCTTGGTTCCATTTATTTCTGCAGTGTCACAAGGATTCCTGGAAAGAATGAGGCCCTGAGGTATCGCAATATATGGTTCCATGAAGTCCCAGAGTTTCAGTCTCCTCTTGGTTCCATGGATTCTACAAGACCCTGGAGTGTCACAGGGCCCCTATAGTCCCATTGTCACAATGTGACAATGTCCCCAGGAGGCACTGCAGTGTGACAATGTCCCCAGGAGTACCTGCAGTGTCACAGAGGAGCAGCACTGGAGTGGGCACAGCACCAGGGGAGGTTTGGCAGTGTTCCCATATCTGTGACAAAACAGTGGTGGCAACATCAATGTTCTTCTCTCTATGATACCACAGATGTTCAAGATCGAGCATTGCCCTGTCAGTGACATCCCAGTGGTGGCAACCTCAAAGTTCCCCTGTCTGTGACATGACAGCAGTGGCAATACCAATGTCCCCCTGTCTATGACACCAAAGCAATTGCAACCCCAGCATTCCCCTCTCTGTGACACCACAGAGGTGGCACCCGCAGCGTTCTCCTCTCTATGACAGCACCACAGTGGCAACCCCTATATTGCCCTCTCAGTGACACCACAGGGGTGGCAGCCCCAAATGCTCCCCTTGTGACACCACAGTAGTGACTCCCCCACATTCCCCTCTCTGTGATACCACTGAGTTGGCAGTTCCAACATTGACTTCTGTAGGAAACCACAGGGGTAGCAGCCCCAAGATTACCCTGTCTTTGAGCCCACAAGGATGGCAGCCCAAACATTCCCCTCTCTATGATACCACAGCGGTGCGAGCTCCAGAAATCCTGTCTGTGGAACCCTAGCAGTGTCAGCCCCAACATTTCCCTCTCTGTGACATCATAGTTGTGGCAGTCCCAAGTCCCCCTCTCTGTGACACCACAGCAGTGGAAGGCCCAGAGTCCCCTGTCTGTGACACCGCAGCTTTGGCAGCCCCAACATTCTCCTCTCTGTGATTCCACAGCAGAGGCAGCCCCAGTGTTCTCCTCTCTATGACTCCACAGCAGAGGCAGCCCCAGCATTCTCATGTGTATGATACCACTGTGGTGGCAGCCACAACGTTCCCCTCACTGTGACACCTCAGTGGTGGCAGCCCCAGTTGTACCTTCTATGACACTACAGCAGCAGCCACCCCAACATTCCCCTCTCCACGACACCAGAGCTGTGGCAGTCCTGTTGTCCCAGTCTCTGTGACACCACAGTGGTTGCTGCCCGAAGTTCCTCTCTCTGTGACACCACAGCTGTGGCAGCAGCGCTAGAACAGAAGCAGCAGCTGAGGAACAACAGGGGAGCAGGGGAGGAGCAGAGAAGGAGCAGTGGAACAGTGGTAGATGAGCAGTGTTGGAGCAGCAGTGGAGCAGTGGTGCAGGAGCTGAGGAACCGTGCTGAAACAGCACAGCACAGCTTTTGAGCAGCAGTGAAGTGAGCATGGAAAAAGCAGAACAGTGGTGGCACAGGAACTACAGCCATGGAACAGTGGTGGCACAGGTGCTAACAGCCATGGAACCGTGGTGGCACAGGAACTGCAGCCACGGAACCGTGGTGGCACAGGAACTGCAGCCATGCAACAGTGGTGGGACAGCCCCGCAGCTGCGGAGCGGCGCCTGAGATGCTGAAGCTGTGGGACACAGAGCAGCTCCCAGCGCTGTGTCCTGCAGGAGCCGCCCCACACACACCAGAGCGATGCCCCTCAGGCTGAGCCAGAGCTGGGGGCAGAGGCAGGAATTGATGCCGGGCTGTGGAAGGCGTGGATCGAGTGCATTTAATGGTGACCTGGGGATTTGATTCTGCTCATTGCGGCTGCTTTTGTGCTGTTGCAACCATTCCAGTTCATGTGAAGCCATGAACTCAGGAGAAACTTGGGACAAAAGGAGTCAAAATGCCTTCTGTCCTGCTGTCTTGGTTTGGAAAGACAGGTGCCTGCTAAGGAAGGCAGGAGCCTCCCATGAAATGGAGAATGTGAACCCTCCCCCTCTGAATTGTTATGATTTTAAATTAAGGGGCTCTCAGGCAAAAAATAAAAAGTATGGGAACAGGAAATAACAGTTATTTCATAGGGAAGAAAATAAAAGGAAAAAATAAACAATGCAGTAAATTAAAACAACACTGACAGAGTCAGAACACAACCTGACACCCTGTTGGTCAGGGTGCTGGTAGCAATCCAACTGGAAATGTGGCTGCAGTCCTCCTGGAGTGTCAGGTTCTGTTGGAGCAGGGGGTACTGTAGAAAAGGGTGTAGTCTTTCTCTGAAGATCCAGTGGAAGAAGAGGCAGCTGCTGTTCCTCTGGGAAATCCAGGGGAGAAGTTGTGCTGCTATTCCAGAATCTCCAGGTTCTATCTGGCTAGAATGCTTAGCTGTTCCCTCTGGGCGGAGCATCTCCCAATGGGATGCTGTAGTTCTTACCAGCCATGCAGTGACATTCAATAGCCTGTTATCAGCAGATGTCCCCCCAGGAGGGAGGAGTGGTTGTGGAAGAGATAAGGAAAACTGCCATACAGATGGCAAATAGAATCCATCTTGCCTTGCAATCTGGGACATCTGCAGAGAAAGACATCTTGGTGGAAGTTGAATGATTTCTGATTTGGGAACTGAAGTGAGTCAATTATTGGCCTGTGGTTTGTTCTCATCCAGAAAGATGTTCCAAAGTACTGCAATTTGGCATTAAAAACCAGGAACGTGCCTCTTCATCTGGATATTGCACATGGACTACAGAGCTATTTGTGGTCATTATGATAGGAAAACAACTGGAGATCTTTTCCCAATGTAACTCTTTCTTCCTGTCTCTGGGATTAGGCCTCCAACACCCGATGTTGGAGTCTTCTTTCCATAATCTGCTCCTTTGGAGTTGGGATGTGACAAATCAGTGGGAGGAGGGAGAGACCATTACAACTGCAAACTCTGTTTTTATAGTCTCTGGATTTCCAGTGCTTAGAAACTGTCATGTTTTCAACTGTCTGAACAAATCCCACATTTGTCCCTTTTTCCCTGGCAGAAAACCTTCCTTTGGCCCTATTTAGGAACTGACCCTGGGAAACACCTCATCCCAGATGCTTTTTTGTTGGTTTTGCTAAGAGATGCCAAGAAAATCAGCACACGGGGCAGGGATGAGAGAAAGGGAAGAAACAATTCCTTTGTTTTCCTTGTGGGAACTCTCCTCTAGAGGTTGTGCTCCAGCCAGAGACTTCCCGGGCCAAGGGCTGAGGGAAGCAATTCAGCTGAGGCAGCTGAGGCGTCTCCTCCCTGGTCTGTTACCCTGGGGCTGAGAGGGGACACGGGTGCCCCCCTTGCACCGCCTGGAATGGGGGATTCCTCCTGCCTCTGCCAGGTGCTCCTGATCCTGGCATTAGCCCTGGCCTGGCTGCTCCTGCTCTGAGCTCCCTGCCATGGGCATTGCTGGTGCTGGAGGGCAGGAGGGAGAGATTCAGTGCAAACCTGGGAGGTGCCAATGGGCTCAGAGATGTGTGGAGGTGACAGTGACAGAGTGACACAGGGAGGAGCCGAGGGACACAGGGACAAGACAAAACCCCAGGGAAAACCTCTTGGAAATCTGGGGGACTTTGAGTGTAAAATGCACACAGACATAGGGACAGAGAATGCTGCAAAGCATTTTCCAGCTGTCTTAGGTTGGACATGGGGCATGTATTCTATTCCTATCTGATGGGGCAGTTACCTTCTGTGAATTGGGCAGTTTTCTTTATCTCTTCCACAACCCATCCTCCCTCCCAGGAGATATCTTCTGTTAAGGGGCCATTGAGTGCCACTGCATGACTGATAAAATTCCATCATCCCATTGTGAGAAGCTCCGCCCAGAGGGAGGAGCCAAGCATTCCTACCTGGATACAATCAGAGGGCTGGAAGACCAGAGTCAGCCTTTTCCACTGGATTCCCAGAGGAAGACCAGGCCCAACACCACCACCACTGGATCTTCAGAGGAAAACTCCACCCTCCTACAGGATCCCTGCATCAACAGAGCCACGCCAGTCACTGCAGGCGAACTGTAGCCACCGTTTATTGGGACTACCACCGCCACTGTGCCCCACATGGTGTCAGGTCCTATTCTGAATCTGTCAATGTTTTTTCTTTGTACTATTGCATTTATATTTTAATTTTCCTGCTATAGAACTGTTTTTCCCATTCCCATATCTTTTGCACTAGAGCCCCATAATTTCAAAATTATAAGAGTTCGGAAGGAGGTTGTTTACATTTTTCCATTTTAAGGGAGGTTCTTGCCTTCCTTTGCAGACACCTGTCTATTCAAACTGCGACAATATCCCCAGACACCCAGGTGAGGAGGATGTCAGTGCCCCTTTCTCCCTCTCTTCTGCTCCATCTCCCAGCCCAGCATGGCCCCCAGCTGCAGGACAACCCCACTGCCAACGCCATCCTGCCGGGGATGCACTGGGGGAATCTCTTTCCCCCTCGCTGTGGCACAGAGGCAAATCTCATCCAGTCCTTGTCCTTCCACCCACAGGCAAGATGCTGAGGATGGAGACCAGGGAGGACAAATCCCCACAGCAGAACCTCATGGAAGAGGCCACTTTGAGCGCCTCTACTGTGCAGGAATCCAATGGAGAGGAAAAGTTCCAGAGGTCCCTCAGGAGGAGGGGCACCAAACTCAGCCTGGATTGCTATGAGGAGGAAAGACCCACCCTGGGCCAGAAAGGTGGACAGAGCTTCAGCCACGTCTTGGAGCTGGTGGTGCATGAGCAGCTTCACAATGGGGAGAATCCCTACAAGTGCTTGGAGTGTGGGAAGGTCTTCAGGTGCAGCTCTGAGCTCGTCACCAACCTGTTGAAGTGAGGGGAGAACAACCAATCCTTTGATGCATGGAACTCAATTTATTGATCGATCAGCCAGCTTAAATAATAGTGTTAACCAACTTCATGCATATTCCAAAATCCAGGTTTATGATAGGCTAACAGAGAAAACTCTAACCACACCTTTTGTTTTACTACACCGTCGATTGTTTACACAAAACAAAACCAGTGTTCCCACTGTGATATGAACGGTTCCCAAAACTTCCACATCTGTTCTCAGGGTGCCATCTTTTCCCAGAGAGGGTGTTACACTTGTTATGGGAAGACTGCCTGAGAACCTTATTGTTTATACAGTGATGCCTGAGAGAGTCTAATTTTTTATAGAAGTCAGGCTGGGAACTGCTTCACAGCTACCTGTTACTTTTCTCTCAATTGCATGGCTTCATGGCCTTTTTCTTCAAGCCATGCCTGAACTAAACTCTCCACACCAACCAACGCATTCACACTGGGGAACGGCCCTACAAGTGCCTTGAGTGTCCAAAAATGTTTCACACCACCTCCATTCTCGTCAGGCACCAGCGGATTCACACAGAGGAGAGGCCCTTCAACTGCCCTGAGTGCAGGAAGGGCTTTAGAGAAAACATCAGCCTTGTTACCCACTGGTGCATCCACACCAGGGTGAGGCCCTACGAGTGTCCCAAGTGTGGAAAGAGCTTCAACCAGAGCTCTCATTTGACCAAACACCAACTGAGGCACTGGTAAGGGAAGCCCTGCAAATGCCCCCACTGCAGAAAAAGCTTCTTGCACTGCTCCAGCTTCGTCCCCCATTGGAGGATCCCCTTTGGGAAGAGCCCTGGTGATCCATGTTCCCTGTCGTTAATGCTTGGAAGACACCTGTCCCTCTTCCTGGCCCTGCCAGGAAACTGACCATAGCAACAGGGGGCTGGGGAGGGTTGCCATGGAAACTGTCCAGAGCAATGGGTTCTGGTGATGGGTGCCTGCTAAGGAACTGAGTTGCCACAGGCACTCAGAGGGGTTCCATGGGAGGCGCCCTGATGTTTTAAGATTTTCTAAGATATTGACATTCTTGTAGCGAACTTTCTCACACACTTGCTGTAAATAACTCATTGTTTTGCATTCCTTTATGGAGGAGGAGAAAGTTGATGGACTCTTGGTTTGTCCAGTGTCATTGGAGAGGTGGCACTGTCACGCTCCAATCCACTGTCACTCTTGGGAAACTATAAATGTTAGAGTCAGAAAATTAACTTCCCTTTTTTTTTCACCATGACAACAGCGATGTGTGCTTGTGTTCTTTCATGTCCTATAGCAACACATGGGGACATTCCAGGAGTCTCCAGGTTGTTCCAGAGCTGGAATGTCACAGGCAGAGACAGGGGCTCCATGGAGACCTCCCAGGGCTTTCTGGGGATGGTAAAGAGCCCTGTGGTCAGAGGCAGTCACAGCCATTCCATGGTGACATCCCAGGGCACCTTGGGCTGCAAAGGCACCGATCTGTCACAGGAACTCACAGGGGCTCCACGGTGACATCCCAGGAGTCCCCAGGCTGCCAAAGAGCCAGGATGTCCCGGACACTCACAGGGGTTCCTGTCATGGGCACAGTGGGAGCTGCAGGCAAAAGCTTTGTTTCTTTTTTGAAGAAACTCCTGCTGAGTCATGGGATGGAGAAATGACACCCAGCAGCCACCACAGAACCCATAAAACACTCCAGAACCCCTAGACTTCTAAAATTTCTTCTCAGAGAGGAGACTGGGAGTGGCTGGATCCAATCCCAGCCCCAGACATTGAGAAAGATGCAAAAGATTGGACAGGGGGAATTGAACTTGTCCCACAGGATTAATGATGGAATACCTGAGAGATTTCTAGAAATACAGCTCTGATTGATTCTGATCATGATTAGACAGAAAGATCTTGATCAGAGTTATTTCCTCCACAGCACTGGAGCTCTAACAATTAGAATATTCTGCTCTAGGCAGCAATTTTGAAGTCAACAGGGCCTTGCTGGAGTTGTTGGAGCCCATTGCAGGCAGAGCCTCCTGCTCCAGCAGGAACTGCCTTTCCTGTGCCATGAGCAGGGCAGGTCCCGCTGCAGGAAAAGCCCCAGGTCAGCCCCAGCACAGGGAAGGGCTCGGGCACAAGGGCAGAGCGCCGTGCTGGGAGCTGTGCCAGGGAGAGCCTGAGGCACCAAAGGCACCTTGGCAGCAGCAGCTGCTTGCAGGCCATGGCCAGAAGCCTCCCTTGGCAGCCTGGCCTGGTGGCCACCACTGCAGAGCTGCTGCCTCAGGGCTCATTCCAGGCTGGGCTTGAAAAGCCACTTCTGCTCCAGAAGCCTGAATGGGAAGCCATTGGCCTCAGCACCTCGGGGACAAGATATTAATGACAAAACTCTTCATGCCAGCAGAGCCAAGGCAGGGGCAGAGGAAAGGGGAGAGCCAGGCCTAGGGGACAGGGCTGCCATGGTGATGGCTGTGAGGCCACTGCCCCTGCAGCAGCCTGGCTGCCCTCAGCAGACATTCTGGCCAGAAGCCTTGTGAGGGCACCCAGCACAGCAGAGAACACACACTACGGGAATTCTGTTCTTGGGGTGGGGAGGGTTTCACTGGGTCAGGCTGCACAAAGCTCCTGCTCTTGGACAATTCCTGGGATAGGGCATCCAATTCTCTAGAAAAACAGCTGCAGTTTCATGCCACTTTCATAATTGTAGAATATTTCTTCCTTCTAACAAATGTAAATCCACCCTCATTCGGTTTAAAGATATTGACCTTTTTTCTGTCACGGCATGGCAAGATTTGGGAGAAAATAACTTTGACCACAATTTTTCCATTTTCACAGACCTTATTTTTTTTCCAAAAATCTCCCAGGATGGGGTTTTGGAGGCCTCACCACAAAACCAGCAGGGGGAGTCTGCAGGCTCTGGGCTCAGTGGTGTGGAGACTGAGGAGAGAACAGGAGTAGCCTGGGAGGGATGGAAGGCTGGTTTCAGAGGGGCTGGAGCTTTTCTTCATAGTGGGAATGAGCCTGAAGAAGACATAATAGCACCAAGAGCAGCTGGGGAGGTGCAGAGTGGACACCAGGAGAAAGGAATTTCCCTGCCAGGGCAGGGCTGTGGTGCAACAGGTCCCCAGCAGTAGCCTGGAGCAGCCCAAGGCTCTGTGTGGGCAGGCAGAGGGAGGCAGGAGGCAGAGCTGTCAGCAAAGGAAGGGCCCAGCCAGGTGGGGCAGCCGGGGGATGCTGACAGCCTGCAGGGACAGAGGCGCAGGGCAGGGACAGCCTGGGCTGCACAGGGATGGGCAGCAGCGGCAAGACAGCCCTGCCAGAGCCAACTCCTGCAGCACTTTGGCCATGGCTGCTGGCCCTGGGCCTGAGGCCATGTGAGAGTCTGTCCAAAATATCCTTCATTTTTGCCTCATGGCTGCCATGAAGAGGGACCATCAAAAAACTAAAAACTGCTGAACCAGTGGTGGGGGGAGGAAATCACGTGCCTCTTAGCTCACTGTTTCCAGAGGTGTTTTTTGCTATACGCAACACTGAACTCGAAGGAGCACCCTGCCCTTTTCCCTGAACAATGGTCCTGGAATTTCTCTCTGCCTCCTGGCCTGGCTGGTTTGAGCTTTAGCGTGGTCCCTCCTCCAAGAGTAGACCCCTCTAGCCCATTCTCAACCATCAGGATTGACACGTAGAGATGTCGGCCTCTTCATCAAGGACCCGAGACATGAAACCCCTGTGTGAGAAGGCTCCCTCTCACCTTCTTCCAGAGACTGGGACTGAAACCCTCCCAACTTGGGGGAGCTGTGCAGAGGGCAGGGAGGAAAGCTGCCCAGAGCAAGCACAGGTGCAGGCAGTGGGCCATGAAAACAATGGTTCTTGCTTGCTGCCTGGCTTGACTTTGTTCACCCCTGAACAAATACTATTCTTTCCCCCTGAAGACCTTTGCTTTGGTTGTGAAATTCATTCCCCCTTTCCCCAACAAAAAATAGTATAACGTGGGGTCCAGATGAACCTCCGAGATCTCCCCGGATGTGGCCTGGCAGACTCCATTGGCTGGATCCCAAAGGATAACGCAGCACCACGTTTGGTAGCTATAACCCACCCCTCCTCTTCCTTCCTCTTTTCCTTATTTTCTCCTTTGTCCCCCTGGTTCCCCTCACCAATGCATTTCTGTTGTGGTTATTTCAAGAAAATTGCACTTGTTGATTGTTACTGCAAATCCCCTGTGCCGTGTTGGTTTTTTTGCACCCTGAGATCACCCCTACGAACCATCACATCATCAATTCACTAGGACGGATCACGACAAATGGTCTCCATGATTCCATGGGGCCTTGCAATGTCACAATGATCTCCATGGATCCATGGTGTCCCTCAGGATCACAACGGCTCTTTGGCTCCACGAGGCCCTGAAATGCAGCAATGGCCTCTTGGTTCCACAAAGCCCCGCTGCTTCACACTGGCCCCTTGGGACCATGCAGCCCAACACAGCCACAGTGATGTCCTTGGTTCCATGAGGCCTCACAGTGTCACAATGGCCCCATGGATCCATGGTACTCTGCAGTGTCACAATGGCCCCTGCATGTCACAAGGCTCAAAAAAGTTACAATGGTCTCCATGGCTCCTCAAGACCCCACAGTGTCACAATGGCCCCATGGATCCATGGCACTCACAGTGTCACAATGATCTCCTTGGTTCCACAAGTTCCTACAGTGTAACAGGCTCCACAAGGGCTTGCAGTGTCACCATGGCCCACTGGCTCCACAACGCCCCGCAGTGTCACAATGGTCTCCATAGGAAGGAAACAAGTGAGCCCCAATGTGCAGGGGCAGATGAGAGGCAGTCACCAGAGGCCAAGGCTAGCCAGACTTGACTATTAGCAAATTTTATCTGGGAGCAACCCTTGGATATAGGGAATTTTAGAGGTGGAATCCTAATTTCAGCCATGGGAGACTAGACAAGAAAGACAGTTCTTTTCCACAGGAATAAAAACACAGAGCCCCGGTGTCTCATGGTCAGATAGGAAGTGGTCCTTGGCATGTCTAATTCAGTGGGACCTGTCAGACAGCCCCCAGGAGGCCAAACCAGGCAGACCTGTTCCATGTTCCCCTGATTTCATGGAGTCCCATACTGTCACAATGGTCCCCTTGATTCCATGAGGTCTTGCAATGTCACAATGGTTTCTTGGTTTCATGAGGCCCACATGGCTCCATGCGGTTCTGCTGTGTCACATTGGCTCCTTGTTCCTATGGGCCCCACAGTTTGATCATTGACCCTTGCTTCTATAGGGCCTCTGAGCTGCACAGTGGTCTCCTTGATTCCATGAGGTTCCATAGTCTCACCATGGTGTCCTTGGACCCACATTGTCACAACTGACCCATGGTTTCATGAGGTTCCGTAGTGTCACCCTGGTCGCTGTCAGAGGCTGGATGATGGATTGATGTCCCGAGACACCTTGGGATGCTCGGAATGCCCGTGTGGGGCCAGGGCCGGGTCAGGCCTTGGTTTGTGGTGGGACAGAGCCCCACTCCCAGCCCTGACCTGGCAGAGCTGTCAATCACACAGCAGGGGGTGATGTTAACCCAGCTCTGCTTAGCCCAGCTGTTAATCAATCAATCACACACTAGCAGCTGGTGCTACCCTGGCTCTGATTGGACAAGCAACTGACAGTCCCACCCAGAGGCGGGCTCATGAAGGCCCAGGGGGTTAAAAGCCGGAGCACGAGGCCAGACCATGGTCTGGGTCCTGGCTTCTCCTGGGGTTGCTTTGTTAGTGATGCTGGACCCTGAGCAGTTGGTACCTATGTGCGTGTCTTTCTATGGATCTTCTGTCTTTCTGTTGTTTGCTATTTCTTCTCCTTCTAATCTTACTTAGCTGGAACATTTTTGGGTAACTTAACATCTTAAGGGATAAAGGTTTTTAGATTAAATTTGCTAAGTTATTGAATTTAATGCTATGATAAGGGTTTCATATTGAAGTGGATGTTGTATTAAACCCTTTGCAAAAGTTCCTTGATTGTCTATATTTTGCCAATAATATTTTGTGTCATTTTGACCTCTTAGCTACATTGATCAGAGCATGGTGCTGGTATCAGTGGGCTGTGGGTTCAACCCTGTGTGGGCCATTCACTTAAGAGCTGGACTTGATGATCCTTCTGGGCCCTTCCTATCAAGAATATTCTTTGCATCTGTCCATGTTGAGAATATCTGGTTGGTGTTTCTCCTGTGCACCAAACTCAAGTCAAGGAACCTTTGGTTACCCCCAGCATTTCAGTGATCTGGAGTGTTGCAGCCCTGCAGGCTCACAATGGCCTCTTGTTTCCATGAGGCCCCACAGAGTCACACTGGCCCCTTGGTTCCATGGGCCCCAACAGTGCCACCATGATCCCCTTGGTTGCACAACTTCCCACAGTGTCCCACTGGCCCCTCAGTTCCATGAGGATCTGGAGTGTCACATGGGTTTATGGCATTTGTCCTTGCTGCCCTTCACATCCCCCTGGCCCACAAACAGCCCTGAGCCAGCCGTGAGGGACAGGCCCTGCTGTCCCAGGCTGGGCTCAGGGCTTGGCCTTTCTGCTTCCCCCAACCAGCCCAGGCCTTGCTCAGCACTGCAGTTCCCTGCTCAGAGCCTTGGGCTCCCTGCAATCCTGGCCTCAAGGATCTGCTCTCAGCAGTACCTGGGCAGCCTTTGGCACTCCCTGCCCTCACTGGGGCCCAGCCATGCTCCAAGGCACTTGGAGTTTTGCTGCTGACTCCTTGAGCAGCTTCTTCATCCTTCTCTTCGTGCCTGAGGCTCCTGGACCCAGCTCCAAACCCACCATGGGGATCATGAAAATACAGAATGCCCTCGGGAGCTCTTTGTCTCCCTTCCATTGTCTTTGAGTCTCCAGGGTTTGTGCAGTGATTAGAGTCAGTTTGGAGTTCTGTTCAGGAGGATGATTTCAAAGTGCACCTCATGATTTTTAGTTTTTTAATCATGAGTATTGTTTTTTATTTTTCAGTTCAGAGAAAAGGTAACTGAAGCTTTCCCCAAGTGATCTTGATGCTGAATGTCTCCTTAGGAGGTCTGGGCACAGAGAATGACACCCTTGCAAGCTGACTCTGTTTGGACAACCTGCTCCTCATCCCCGGCCTCACCATGTCTGACATCATCCACCTGGGACTAACATCCCAAAATATATTAAAAAGAAAGTAATTTATTATTTATTTTTAATATTTTTCAATTAAATGTATTAATTGTATTTATTTCTTATTTGTAATAATAGTTGTTTCATTTTTATTACCTAATTTTATATTTATATCAAAAATCTATCCGTGTTTAGCAACCAGTAAAATTAATGGTAACTGGTTCTAAGTATCACAATTCCCTTCATTCACTAATTCACCTCTATTGGTTATTAATTTTTACCCTCTTTCTGCTACTTCACCCTATGTTTAGTCCTTTTGTAATGTTTTTAATCCTGTTTTTCTCACACATGGTTCAAGGGGGCACTTGGGCTTACACGGAGATAATTTTGAGGCACATTTGGGGCAGTTTTGGGTCTGGGGAGGGAATTCAGAGAGAACTTGAGCGTCGGGAGAACACTTGGGGGAGCCGGGTGGGAAATGGGGGGTGGGGGAAGGCACTCAGGGATTCTGAGGGACAATTCGGGGTCCAGGGGACCCCTTGGGGATGCAGGGAGACCCTTGGAGGTCAGGGAGGGGAATTTGGGGCCCTTGGGGGTCCGGGCGGGCCCTTGGGGGGCTCTAACGGGGCTCTCTGGGCGCGGGGATGAAGGCGGAGCGCTAATGGCGCCCTGCAGAGCGCGGGGTGTGATGGGAAATGAAGTCTCGGCTGCATTCAAACGCCACGAGCGCCGCGGAACATGATGGGAGATGTAGTCCCAGAAGTAGCTCCACTGCAGCACTTGGGGGTCCGGCCAGCCAATTGTGGGTGCGGGCGGCCACTTCGGGTCCTCAGGGGGCACCTGCGAGAAACCTATGGTGCCGGCAAGCCCTTGGGGGACACCTGGAGAGTCGTTATGGGTCCCTTTGGGGCACGGAACATGACGGGACTTGTACGGCCGGAACGGGCTCTGGGGTCGTAGGGCATATTGAAGATGGTGGTCCGGCTACAAAGACGCTCTACGGTGCGCAGAGCATCACGGGAGATGAAGTCTCGGCTGCACTGGCGCTCAGTGGATGCCGCGGTGCATGATGGGAGCTGTAGTCCCGAAAGGACCCATTGCTCACTGTCATCCTCCCCAGCCCATTCCATCATTCCAGAGGCTGGTCCATCACAGGGGATGTCCTAAATCCACTCGGTGCCTGCTTCTTCCCCAGGTGTCTGTAAGGTTGCTTTGGCAATGAGTACCACACTCTGATTAAATTCTTTCATGGGGCACCTGTGCCCATAGCACCCATTTCCAAGCTCAGGACAGTGTCCCAGGCAGTGACATGGGACACAGGGTCTGTCTGCAGTCATCCAGGGGTTGTTCTTGCCACCACAGGCACACAGCACTTGCCGTGGTGGGTTTGGGGGATAGTCAGTCTGCCAGGACTCCCCACACTTATATTCCAGCCCTCAGGAGCAAAACCCTCCCCAAAAAGGTTTTTTATTTGGGAGGTCAAAAACTCTTTATTTGATATTTCGGAGCCCAAATCCTCCCTAAATGAGTGTTTCTTAGCTCCCTAAACTGGTATTTCAGACACCAAAATATCCTTAAATTGATGTTTCTCAGCCCAAAATCTCTCCAAATTGCTGCTTCTGAGCTAAAAATAGCCCTAAGTTGCTTTCGTTGAGACTCGGAGCTCCCAAAATATTTTTTTTTTCCCCGAGCCAAAAACCTCCCAAAATCAGTGTTCTGGAGCCCCAAGGCCCCCAGAATTGCTCATTCTCGGCCCCAAAGCTCCTGAGCTCACCATTCTGGCCCCGAAGCTGCTGACACAGGGGTTTCTAAGCCATGAAGTTCCCAGATCAGTGTTCCAGAGCCCTGACGCCCCTCACTCACGCCCTGTGCCTGGTGTGCCATCAGCCCGTGGGGTTCATCCCAGCCAGGGAGGCTCCGGGAGCGATGGGCGGGGAGCGCTGGCTGTGCCTATTTCCCACCCCCAGCCAAGGAACCGCTACCTGACCGGAGCGGGGAAACCTCATTTAGGGGAAATCGGTGTAAAACTGGGAAAGGAGCTGCGGGCAGAGAGGGAGGAGCCCGTGGGGGCGGGAACGGGTCGGGCACAGTGAGCTAGTGAGCTGTATCTATCCCAGTTTTTAAGCAGTGCTTGCGCCCCAGCGCAGAGCGGCTTCTCCCCTGACCTGTCCCAGGTAAGCGCCTGCCCCTTGCTCCCGGGTTTCCTCAGGGCTTGCTCCTTCTGCTCCCGAAACTGATGTTTCTCAGCCCAAAACTTCTATAAATCGCTGTTTTGGAGCTCCAAAGCTCCCTACATAGGGACTACAGAGCCAAAAATCGGCTTAAATTGGTTGTTTTGGAGCCCCAAAGCTCTCTAAATTGTTCTTTTTGCTCTGAAAATATCCCAAAATCACTCTCCCTGATTCCCAAAGCTCCCAATATGATTTTTTCCCAGCCTTAAACTCCCCAAATCAGGGTTTCATAGGCATGTGTGTCCCTAAATTGGTGTTTAAGAGCCCCAGTGCTCCCTAAATCAGTATTTCTGCACCCAAATGCTGTTTCAGAACATCCCCAGGTGGGTGAGCCCCAATGCTCCTGAGACTCCTGTATTCTCAGCTGTGAAGTTCCCCAAATACCAATTTTTGAGGCCAAAAGTGCCCTGAAATGGTATTGCTGAGCCCCAAAGTATCCTAAATTGCTGCTTTTGTGTCCCAAGTCTCTGGACACTGAGTTTTCTGAGCCCCAAAGCTCATTAAATTGATGTTTCTGAGCCCTGAAGCTCCCCAGGTTGCTTTCCCTGACCTGCAAAGCTTCCTGAGATCCCATTTTGAGTATTGCAGTTCCTTAAACATTCGCTTCTGAGCCCAAGAGCTCTCTAAATTGGAATTTTGAGCTGAAAAGCTGCCTAGAGGGGACTTTCTGAGGCGAAAAGTTCCCCCAATCAGTGGTTTTGAGTCAAATGCTCCCTAAATTTGTGTTTCTCAACCCCAATGCTGCCTAAAGTTGAGGCTTCTTCAGAACCCAAAATCTTTGTGAATCAGTGTTTGGGACCCCAGAGCTCCCAAACTTGCAGTTTCTTAGTCCAAATGCTCCTGAGTGGGAGTTTCTGAACCCCTGAGAACCCAAAATTGCTGGTTTTGATCTCAGAAGCTGCCTACATCATTTTTGTTCAGAGCCAAACCCATCCCTAGATGGTTTGGAAGGCTGTGCCTGAGTGCTGGTGGAATGCAGAGGAAGGGGAGAGGCTCTTCCAGAGGAGTGTCAGGGAGGATGAGGATGGGAGGTGTGAAGAGCAGCTGGGATACCTGGACATCCTCAACAGGATGGGCAGAGGTTAAGTTGACTTGTGTGAGTGAGCAGTGGAGGGGTCAGAAAGGGGGGACGCTGCCTTGCCAGCTCAGAAACCCCCTGATCATCAGGGAGAGTGGGCAGAAGAGCTCTGGGGGCAGCCTGGAGTGGTCTCAGGCCAGTGAGCAGGTTCCCATGGGAATGGCAGCTGCCCTGACATCCATGGCCAGGCACAGCAAAGGGCTCCAGCAGCATGGGGGATCCGGGAGCGATGGCTCAGCAGAGCTGCCTGGTGCGTGGATGGGGGGTGCTCACGGGGAGCTGCTCCTGCCCCACACAGGGATGAGCTCCTCAGTGCCAGCCTGGGCTGTCACAGCCGGGAAATAGCGGGGTCCAGGCACCGAGGGGCAGGGACTGAGGCCAGCAGCAGAGCACACAGCTGGGGCTGCAGAGGAGAAGGCTTTGATGGGCTGAACCAGCAGCTGCGGAGGGTTCCCACCCCCACGGGCTCCTCCCTCCCCCCCAGCACCTCTTTTCTCCGTTTGACACTGATTTCCCATAAATGCCTATCAGGAAATATGCCGAGCTTTCCAGGGCAGCCTCTTCTGAGGGCAGGAATGGTCTCTCCAAGAGCCAGGAGTAAAGCACTCCTCTCCTGAGGCTCTCGGCTGAACTGAGCAAGCTCCAGGTGAAAAGGCAGCGCTTGGGAGAGGGAGCACACGGGCCAGCAGCCAAACAAGGCAGCAGCACCCGGGGCTGTGTGAGCAGGAGCCCAGCCAGGGAAAGGGCTCAAGTGCTGAGTCCAGTTCTGCCAGAGGGGATTGAGTGGGAAAAGCTCCCTGGACCATCCTGGGGCCTTCACTGGGTTTTGCTGAGACCTGAAGGAGCCCTGCTGCCCTCCAGGGCCCCCAGGGCTTTCAGTGTCTTTGCCTCATCAAGGCCCAGCTGTGCTGCAGAGGGTGGGGGACCAGTCAGGAAGGGTTGGAGGGAGACCACAAAGTTAATATTTCATAGAATTCCCATTCAAAGTCGATTGTCCCTTCCTGCCCTCAGTCTACAGACACTAATCCAGTTCCTAATTCATTCCTACGTAGAGAAAAAATGGTCAATTCAGGCTTTACTTATTTATTTCATGGGTTTTTTTCTGATAGCAAAAATTGTTACCATGACTCTTGCTACACATTAAATGGGAAAAAAGTGAAAAGTAAGTAGCATATTGATTAGACACAGCCTGGTTGCCATGAATACATTATGGATAATTGTTTGTTGCTTTGATCTTGGCTGATTGGAAAAATTTTCAGTCTGAATATAGAATGAATAATTATTTCATGGAGTGACTAGAACTTAATTTAATTTTTATATTTAATATTATTAGCTCACCTTAGCACACCAGAAAAAGCATAATGAGATTTCACCACCACTCATACAATCCTCCTGGATTTAACTCACATGCTGGTAATAATGTTTTATTGCACTCAATGCATAATTCAAAATGTCTAATTTATTGGGCATCTGTTGGCAGACCAGACTCTCTTGGTCTCTGGGCAACAAAGCCATCACTGACAATGTGGCAGAGAGAGTTTCTTCTTTTTTTGTTTCTTTTATTTCTTTTTTTTATTCCATATTTTTTCTGTCTTCTCTTACCCCTGCCCCGCCCCCCTTTTCTTTTTTATTCTCCTCCCTTCTCCTGTCTTTCCCCCTTCCTTTTCTTTTTCCCCCTCAAAGCTTCAGCTTTGGCTCAAGAGTGCAGATGTGGCCCTGCATAAAATAATTCTCCTGTCTAAAGCAGTTGTCAGGGCTCCTTCCAAATATGAGAGACAGAGAGGACAATGTGTCTCTGTCTGTGAGAAGTGGGGTGACCCATCCCTGGAAGCACAACCATCTTTCCATGAGCGGTAATCTGAGCTAATGTCTGTGCTCATCAGTGATCAATGGCAGAGGTACATCCAGGACAGCTCCACGTGCACATCATCTACTCATTGTTACTGTTTGAGAAGCCATCACGCTATTGCTCTGCTTTCAGGAGAAAACTCCTCAAACTCTGAGCATTTTTTGCCATTTATATGCTTTCCCTCCTTTCAGACCAGAGCAAAACAGCAAAATGTAGTGGGAGGAGATGGAGCAGGGTTCATTTCTGGGAAATCACCCCTGGCATTTCCTGTCTGATGCCTTCAGTTAGACCCGTGGGACAGCCATGGGCCCTGGGGCTGTGACTTCTCGTGGTTCCCTGCCGCCATTTCTCTATTTCTAATCCTCCCCTCTTTTCCTCACCTGGGTCTATCCTCTCCTTGAGCACCAGGAAAGCTTTCTTACATGCAGCAGCTTTTGGCAAGGGGTCCCTTAATTCAGTCCAGGTCCTCCTTCTCTGGAACGTGGCCAAAGAAAACAGAAAGTCCCAAGGAGCAGACAGCCCAGGGAAATGGAGTGCAAGAAAGAGGGAGAGCAGAGCACAGCAGTGAGTTGTGCCCTGAGCAGACCTTTCCTCACTGTTGAGCAGTCCCTGTTTCTGCCTTCACCTCGTCCCTGCTGCTCTGATGGATGTGCTCAGAAGGGACAGGCGGCTTTGTTGGAGGGGTCAGCAGGGCCCTGCTTTCTGCAGCCAGCTGTGCAGAAGAGGATATTTAGGAAACTTCCCAGTCTGACCCTTCCCAAGGCTCTCTGGCCATCACACTCCGGCCACCAGAGGTGTTCAGTGTTGGGAGGAGCCCCTCCACAGCAGTGGCTGCAGTGCCCCAATGGGCCCTGCTGGACTCCCCACACCCAGCCCCTGTGTCCTCCCTGGTTCCAGCCCAGGCTTCCCAGAGCAGTCTCAGCTGTCTGATTCCATAAAGCCATTTATTCCCAGTGCAGTGACACAGGAACAGCCTGAGCTGTTCCCCCAGCAAGGGAGCCCCTCAGTTTTATCCCCTCAGTCTGCATGCCCAAGGCTCGAGTCTGGCTCTTCCTCCCGGGCCCTCAGCTCCTGCTGGGTCTCTCGGTGTCCCTTCCCCAGCGGTGCCACCACTCTTGGTGCCCTTTGTTGGGCTCTGTTGGCCATTCATGAGCTCCTGTCTCGGGCTCCCACCTGGAGCTCAGCTTGCATCAGGCACTGCAGCTGCCCCAGCCACTTGCACCAGGTGTGTTCACAGCCAGGAGAGGGGAGAGTGGGAGTGAGGTGATTTCAGTTTTGTCTTTGTTACCCAGCTTGCTGCTCTATTGGGAATTGCTGAAAAAGCAAAGCAATCATCCCCAAGTGGAGTTTGGTTTGCCCGTGGTGGCAGCTGGAGAGGGATGTCCCAAGCTTTATGTGAGCTCTTCAGTTGTATTTTTTCCTCCTGTCCAGTTGAGGAGGGGGAGTGAGAGAAGTTTGATGGGCATTTGGCAGCCAGCCTGTAAATATTCTCAGTTCAGTCAAAGAATGAACAGAGACAATTTCTCACAAACTGAACCTAACAATCCTAGAAAAAAAAATCAAACAATTATTATCTCTCTTTCTATAACCATTGTTTATAAAAATGGTTTGCTAGAGTGTACTAATCATAATGCATCACTAGTGTGAGAGGTTTTCACCTTAAGACCAATCAGGTCTTAGGTCCACTACTGTTCCTATAGGAACTGTATATTTCTTAATACTGTACACAAATAATAAAGTGTCTTTCATGCGTTCTGCATCACGGAATGAGTGGTAATTACTCTCTGGTCGGGACACTTCCTGCGTCGACTCCAGCCAAGGTCACTTGTCCTTTCACCATAGATTTCTTCATAGCTGGTCAGGATAACCTCCAGGATTTGAGTCTGAAGAAATGGAAAATGGTCCCTTGCCTCTGAGGAAAATATGACTGGGGTTGAACACCAGGTTCTGCACTCTGCAAAAGCAGAAGGTCTTAATTTTTACCAAGGAAGATGAAGTGTGTGTCTGTGAGAATTCTCAGAGCTCCAGGGCAGACAAGATGGGTTAGGGACCAGCTGGGAGTGCAACAGAACATCTTATCAACTGCCTTATCTTCTCTAGTGCTGAGATGTTGCTCACCACAGAGATTTTGCCCCTCTTTTCCCTTGCATTGCAGAGTGAACATAGAGAAAATGATACGGGAGACCACAAGCAAGGACTGAATATCTTGGAAAGAGCTGTATTCCGTTTGGACAGTGATGGAAAGGAAAATCAGTAAATTAAAAAACCCTGAGTAAATCAGAGGTTTGAGTAGTATATTTTGAGGGATATATGTGTCACAAAAAAGCTCTTAAATGCATTTTTTAAAACCTAAGGGGAAATATCATAGTTAAGCTTCCTCTTTTTCATTTTTCTTTTTGTTTTCAGGTGAACCTAATGGCCACAAAAAAAGGGAGTTCATGGCAGCATGACCAAGGAGGCCAATTTGAGTTCATAAGTAAGTGTGGACTCATGGCTCCCATTGCTCTTGCCTGTGCCCATCCTTGGGAACCTTGGATGGGATGTGTTATCCCTGGGAGAAGTGAGGCCAATGGAGATCTCTCCCCTGAGCATGTTGCCTGCAGAACCCCTTCCAGAGCCCAGCTGAAGGCCTGGCCTTTGGGCGGGGACCAATTTGGTCAGAGGGGTGACCTCCTTTGACCAGGGACACATCCTACTCTAGCGGGGGATGTTGCTGAGCAGGGCTTTGAGGGTCAGGCTGAAATGAATGTGCCAAGGGACAGTGAAGGGGCCTGGGAGGTTCCTCTCCACTCCTGGTGTGTGGCAGAAGGGTCTCACCCTCTTGTGGGTGGCTGTGCTCTGGTGGGACTGAGGCACCTGTGTGGTGCCCGAGTGCTGTGGCAGCTGAGGCAGCTCCCTGGCCCAGGAGAGCCTCAGTGGGCCCGAGGGTCAGGAACCCCCCAGCACTGCATGGGGCTCCTGGGCCAGCTGTGGGATGTGTTCTGCCCCAGAACCTGCTCAGTGCAGCCCTGGAGTTCCTTGGGGAAAGGTCCTTGTTAAATATCCTGTCTTTGATTTTATTTTCATGTGCACCTGATGTCCAGTGTCTGTGGCTGCTGGCTGTCTGACTCAGAAAGGTGTAGAAGCACTATTCAAAGAGCTAAGTAAGTGTGCTGGATCCCATTGCTCTTGTCTGTGGCCATCCTGGGAACCCTTGGGGTGGGATGGGATGTGTTATCCCTGGGAGAAGTGAGGCCAGTGGAGATCTCTCCCCTGAGCACATTGCCTGCAGAACCCCTTCCAGAGCCCAGCAGAAGGCCTGGCCTTTGGGCTGGGATCAGTTTGGTCAGAGGGGTGACCTTCTTTGCCCAGAGACATGTTCTACTCTAGCAGAGGTGTTCCTCACAGTTGGTAATGGTTTCAAAGACAGAGCACATCCCTTCTGGGATTTCCTTTCCTTTCTTTGAGCACTAAAGGAGGAATCTTACCCTGGGCTTAGCTACAGGTACAAAAGGCAGAAGCCTTTCTGTGCAGGTGAGTGCCAGTCATTGCCCACACTCCCTGGAAACTGAACCCTGCCAAGCAGGAAGGAGATCCAGAGCTCTGTCCTGCATGAGGGCTCAGTGCAGTCAGATTGAGCAATCCCACCTGTCCATAAATTCCCATTTCCAAAGGCCTCCAGCCAGTCCTTTGTTACATTGCCCATCCCCATGCAGATGCCCAAGATGCCAGAGTGCAGAGATGTCCCAGCAGGGGGTTTTTCCCAGCACAAGCAGAAGGAGAGAAACAAAAAACCAACCTGTAGAAGACCTAAGAAGAGACCTGTGGGAACCCAGAACATCCCTCTGGCAGTCCAGGATGGCCAGGACCCATGCCAGGGGGCTCAGAAGCCCTGGCACAGAGCCCAAAACACCAGTGGGTTTGATTATGACCCGTAGAGCAAATTACAAACCTTATATGAAGATCAGCAGGCCACAACAGTTTAGGTAGAATATTAGTGAAGTTATCACAGGGTGGAAAAGTAGATTTTGGGGTTTTTGGTATGGGGGTTCAGGAGGCAAGATGGAGGGAACTGGGTGTGTCCAGCCTTTCTCCTTCTTCTTCTTGGCCTCCATCTTCTGCTGTGATGTTGGCACTTACTGATTGGTTTAGAGTAGAAGCTCACTGTCTAACATAGGTGATAGGTATTGGAAAGTAATTGTAAATATTGTACACGCAGTTTTTAGTATAAAGACATAACACCGCCCCGGGGGCAGGCAGAGTGCCTCAGACTGTCCTGCTGATCTGACCTCGGCAGGGCAGGAGAAAATTTTTTATAGATAAGATAAAATAAACAACCTTGAGGCTGAGAAATGAAGAGCCCTGACTCCTTCTTCAAGCACCAGGCTGGGAAAAGAGACTTTGAACTTTTCTTGGGGACACTCTGAGCAGCAAGAGACCCTGAGACATTGGTGTCCCTGGTGGGCTCCAAGAGGGCACCCAGGTGGGCTCTTGCCAAGCAGCCACGCCACAGCCATCAGCCGCTGAAACCTAGCCCAAGAAGGAAAGAAAACAGGCACTCTCAAGGGAAAAATCCAGAAAGAGTATCTTGACCTCTGCTGAGAAGATTCATTTCAAGCTCGACCTGGAAAGAGGAGGACCAGAAGCACGCCTGGAAACCCTCACCTGCGAGCTGCTGGACGGTGACCAGGGCAAACTCCGGACTGACCTTGCAGATGATTCAGCTTTTGGTAAGAAAAGTCAAAATTGAGAACATGGGGGGGACACGCTCCCAGGAACAACCCAGCATCTTCTCAGCCCTACAGGGCATGGCAGCCACACACCCTGTGAAAATCTCTGAAAAAAGATAAAACGGCCTTGAAGCTTTTATCCCCAGCAAGGGTAATGTTAGAGGCAATTTCGTGGAATTCCACGGGGGCTGCCAGCTATCAGCAGGCAGCAGTATTCTCTCGAGGATGGGGGAAGTCATCCTGCCATCAGCAGGCGGCAGTTGCCCTTACCGACCATAGAGGGACAAAGGTAATCCCCAGCAAACAGGTGTGGGAGGAATTGGCATCATCTCCACAGTGCCCAGGGTCCCATGGGTCCCCAGAACGCCCAGAACTCTCAGGGGGAGGAGGGCGGAGGGGGTCGGGGAACCCGGGGCAGAGCCGCTTCTCGGCGACTGGCGAACCCGTGCCACGGCGGCGCCGGCCGGCAGCAGCCCGGGGGGGCCGCAGAGGCGGCCGTGGGGGCTGCGGAGGCCGGCGGGGGCCCACGGGGGCAGCGGGGCAGTCGCAGGCACAGCAGCGCCGGAGGCGATAGCGCGCACGGCGGTGCCCGGATCGCAGCAGCGGGCGGTCGGCAGCGTGCAGGGCACGGCCGGCGGCTGCGGGGGCAGCGCCGAGCGGGGCCGGGCCGGGCGGAGCGCGGGAGCGGGAGGCGCGGGGCTGGCGGCGCTGGCGGCGGGCGCATGCGCCATGGCGGCGGCGGCGGTTTCACGCAGGGGGTGCCAAAGCCGCGCGCGAAGGGCAGAACCCGCGCGACTGCGATGGCGGCGGCACCCGGGGAACGCGCACGGGCCGCGGCAGCCGCGCCGGGCGGGACTGAGGCGGACGGGACGGGACGGCTGCAGCGTCCCTGCGACCGCCACGGAGCGCGGCAGGCGCCCGCTGATGACGCACAAACCCGGCAGCCGGAGCGGGGCGGGTTTTTCCCCAGTGCGCAGACGCGGCACGGACGCGGCCGAGCGGGGACCGGAGCCAGAACGGGACCGGGGCAGCGCCGGTGTCGGTCACGGGCACAGGGGGCGTTCCCCAGACCGCGCCTGCGCTGAGAGAAGCGCCGGGGAGGCGCGCTCGGGGCGGGGGCATCCGCACTCCCGTGAGGGCACCGGCAGAGAGCGGGCGCGGTCTGGGTGCAGAGGGTGCCCGAGGGACCGGCCCTGCTCCGGTCCCACGGCAGCGGGCACGCAGCCGGCCCCAGCAGCCAGCACACAGTTTCAGCCTCCATCAAAATCTCAAGCTGGAGATTTTTCGCGGGTGCAGCGCATGTTGTGTGAGGCACACCGAATTCCTCAACAGCCCGGTCCCACAGAAGTGACGGAAACAGCATTTACCAGATGATCAGGCTTCAGATGCAAAAGATGGACATGTAAAAATGGTGTGCAAAATCAGTGTAAAGTGAGAGAGCACACAGACTTTTTCCCAAGATACAGAAAAAAGGGGAAACCAGTGCAAATCAGTGGTATTTCAAATACGAGGTAGATGGAAATCTTCTATTGTGAAAAATGCCTCTCAGGGAGGGAAACCACCATAGAAAGAAAGAAGTATTAGTAATGATTCAATTACCTGAAATGTCTCTGAAGACAGAGCATTTGAGAAATATCTATCAGATCCTATCTGTGGGTCACCAGCTGATTCTCCAATAATTCACAGTTTTGTTGGTATGGAGTTTGTAACCTTTGTTATTTTTGGATTTTATAGGTGATACTGATAAATAAGGATTGTTATTAATGCTATATGAATACTTTAGAAAAGTTGTCATAACCCCTTCAAATACTTCCTGTTGATAAGTTGATTATATAATGAGAATTCTCAGAATTTATTATAAGAATTATGATCAAAGTATTGTTGTAATATTTACAGCCAGCTTTCATGTGTTTCACTGTCTCTTTGTGTGATCATCTGCAAGACACGTGTCTCTTCAGAATCTTGTCTTTTTGTTTCTTAACTACTCATGTTTTTTGGGTTTCTTTTAAATCCAGATTGCCAGTTTTGTGGTTTTCTTCAGTTATTATTTCTTCAGTTATTATAGAGTACTTCAGCCGAGAATTCAAGAGGTTTGCTATGTTTGAAGAATTTCTCTCCTGACAGAAGTTTCGGAGGGATTCAATTCTTTAATAGTTTGATTGATCTTAAATTGTAAGGTTTCCTATTCATAATTGCTGTTTTTAACAGTCTTGTTTTAAAATGTATTAAGTGATGTCCATCAATTAGAGTTTGAACTCTGGCCAAGGTCTAGCTCTACTTGAATGGAATGATTGACAATCAACCCAGATGTTTTCTGCATCAAAAAGTATTCAAGTCCTTTTGGCTTGGCAATTTGACCATGTATGATAGCTGAGCCTGTTTTCAAAGGGAATTTGGAGAAACATGAATCCAGACATGAGTTCTCCATTTCTCTGTTGTTTTAAGGTTCATCAGCTGTCGCAGACTCTGGGATGACAGTTCAGTGTTGCAGTGATTGATAACTGTATGACTGCAGATGTGTTATTGGTTATGTGTATTATCTGATTGATTTCTAATCGTTATCTTACATTTCCCTATGCAATATTGCATAGAGACTGAAACAGAACAGACCAATGTTTTGTTTTCATATATGCAAAAAGCCAATCATATAATGTGCATTTCTCACAGTGCTGGTAGCACGTAGCTGCGACCCAGCTTTGTCTCCCCTTCCCAGGGAAGTCCTGCTCCATGACCTTTATCTGCCTCCCCAGCAGCTCAGTGGTAGGAAAAGCCACTTGAAGTGGCTGATGGATTCTCCCTCAGTTTTTTGCCAGAGGCTTTGAGCCAGGAGGTTCTCTGGAGGGACGCTGGCTTTGGAAACCTCTCCTGAGCTTGCAGGTGTGGAGTAAAACTCCCTGCTGGGCCAGTGAACAACAAGTTATCCTCTGATCCATCTGGGACCCCCATGGCTTGGGGTCAGCCCTTGCTGGGGAGCTGCTGCTTGGGAGAAATAGCCACTCCCTTTTCATAAGTTTAGAAAGGTTTATTAAACCTTATCAAAAATACAACAGAAGACTGAATAGAGAAAATGTTATGGCGCCAGGAGCAAAGGATTTTCCCCACCATGTGCTCACCCACACAACGGAGGTTTTGCCTTTTAAGCCTTTAGCCCCTCCCAAAATTCTGTCCATTGACCCCTTCTTCACTGTGCAGTGGTGGAGTTTACTTCCTCAAATCTTGATTGGAGGTAAAATGTCACTGTAGTGACAAGCCGACCCTCCCAAATATCCCAACCCTGGCTGTCCCGTGATACCAACTGCGGGGGTAAAAAAAATTTTTCTTAACCTCTGTACATGGTATTTGTCTGTTAATTGTGAGAGTCAATCATTGTGGCATTCACATTCTCTGAACAGAAACACATAATTCTCTCTCTCAAGGTTTTTTTTTCCTGGAGAAGCACAGAGAAAAGAAAGAAAACAATTCTTATCTCTATCATGTGGAATGTGTTAGGAAGATTGTTTACCTGAAATGATTTGTCAGTTGGATTCTGCTGAGGATTGTTTTGTTTCCTTGGCCAATTGGAAAAAGCTTTGTCCTGGCCGTCTGGAGACAGTCACAAGTTTTCTTTAGTATTCTTTAGGATTCTTTGTAGTATAGTATGCTTCTTTAATATAGTGTAGTACAATGTAATATAATTTAGTTTAATAAAGCAACTGTTCAGCCTTGTGAATCAATGGAGTCAGCTGCCAATCATTCCCTGCAATGGGGCATCCTGCTTTTTGACAAATCATCGCATTACTCATCTCTCACACTGCAGCTCCTCCCCAGGTGCTTTGCTCTCCTGCACTCACACTTCTCTCTGCCAATCTGTGGCTTATTAAACAGTCTGCTGGCTTTGTCTCTCCTGTGGCTGCAGGCAGCGTAGATTCCTGCAGACACGGAGAGAGCTGTGGCTGGAAAAGTTAATGGAGGGGAAAGAAACAGGGAAGGAGAAGGGCTCTGGTGAAGATCACACTGCCCTCCTGAGGCTCCCGGGGGAGAAGGCAAAGTTGCACCAAGACCCCATGCTGTTCTCTGATGACATTTTTTTCATTGAGCCAATGTAAGTGATAGTTGAAAACCTCATTTTCCTCCTATTCTTCCTCCTCATCCTGCTCCCCCTCTTCCTCCTCCCACCCACTCTACCCCCGGCTGTGGTCACTGGGCAGATCCTCAGCTGGCTCGAAGTGCTGGGAGGGAGGACATTGAGTTTCTGGTGCACCTGCAGAGCTCGCCTAAAAATGCCAAATGCTAAAAGCATTTCTGCCCTGGAGGCTCAAGGCAGGGTTGGGAGCCTGACAAGGCCAAGCTGTGCTGCCAGGGCTTGAGCTCAAGGGCACTCTGTGCGTGTCCTTGCAGTGTCCACAGGGAGCAGTTCTTGTAGGCAGGGGCTCCCCCCACATGTGAGGTTCAGCAGAGGCTGTTGGACCACTGCCAGCTCACACACTGACCTGAAGCTTGCAATGGTTTGCTGGGAAAGTGAGGCCAAATTCAGCCTAAGGCTAATCATAGAAATGCCAATCCCCTCCTGTAACCACGCCTTGCACTATTTCTGAGTGTCTCTTCCAGTGTCCTCTGTGAGCCTGTACACAAGGGTGGAAGGTTGAAATGGGCCTTTGGAGTTGTGCTGCACACAGGGACAAAAAACCTTTTCCTTTTCTGTTTCTGCAAGCAAACCACCATGTCCTGCCATCAACCAGAGTCCTGATTCTGAGTACTGGCATTGTGAGAGACAATGAATGCCTGGTGTCTGCACAGTGCAACATCCCTTCTCATCTTGGAGTAAACCCTAGAATAATGCCAGCCTCTGTTTTCTTTCAATACAGGTTAAACTAATATTTTTATTTCCCAGGTTCTGGTTCTGGGCAAATTTGGGAGAGAACCCCTAAAGGGGCTCCTCTCGGAAAGAAGATTCAATCGGCCCCTGCCCCCAACCAGTCCTGGAGAAAAGACCTCCTTGAAGTGGAAAAAACCTGTTTATTAAACAATAAACCCTAAACAGTATTAATCAATAAAACCCCTTGCTGCTCCAAAAGAGATGACAAACTGAGAAAGTCCCTCCCTGGGTTGCAGCTCAGCTCACTCAGTCTCTGATCAGTCCCTCTGGTGCTGGAAATGTCACAGGCCAGGCTCAGCCCGGTGGCCACTGGTGGAGCTGTTGGTGCTCTTCTGGTGTTCAGTCCAGAGCAGTTTTGAACAGGTCCAAAGAAAGGAAAAAAAAACCCACAGTCCAGGGAACTTCTTTGCCTCAGCAAGCTAAATTAACTAAAAGCAAAGGAGAGCTCTGTCCCGCTGTCTGTCCATCCGCAGACAATGCAGTCCAGGAGCAGGAGTGTGGAGGAGTGAGTGCAGTGTCTGAAAACAAACTGCTGCTTCTTCTCTCCCCCCTTCACTCTCTGCAACAAGTCTTAAAGGTGCAACACTTATTATTCAGCATAAACAGAACAAGACGATTTGGGATAAAAGCATCATATAGTCAACCCAAGACAGGGATCATGTTCTCTTCTTGTGAAGAGCCACCAGTGCACAGTGGCAGTAGCATCCCACTGTAGCTGACAGCAGCATGATGTGACCAAGAGCCTTTGTCAGAGCAGCAGGAATATTGTGGAGAGGGGGAGCTGAACAGCTGAGCATTGAGAGCTTCCAGCGCTGTGTTGAGCTGGGTTTGGAGTGTTTCCTTGGGCTCCTTGTGTTGTTCACTCATTACTAATGCTCTAAACAGAGGCTTACAGAAGTGTGGTTGAAAACAAGAAATGTGAAGTTTGAAGAGAACTGTTTTGCTGTCTCTTTCTGCTGTAGGAGGGAGAAATTGGGCCGAATTTTTTGGCCAAAATCAAGGTGACCTTCAAACCCCTGGAAGCACTGGAGTATGGAAGTGTGGCTTACTGAAGCATCTCAGGTACAGCTCCTTTGCCCTGCTTCTCTCCCCCTCAGTGAAGCCATGGTGTAAGCCTGAGCCCACGGGGCTCCCATGGAAGTGCTGGGAAGAGTCCCTGGTCAGCAGGGCAGTGCTGGCACATCCCCCCTGGCCCTGCAGCTCCCAGGGAGTCTCCTGTGCCAGGCCAGGGCTCAGAATGCTGTGTGTGCCTGACTGATCCCAGAACAGCTCAGGCAGTGCAGGGAGAGGTTTTCATGCCATGGCTTTGCCAGCATTCCCCCAAAGGCCAGAGAGCTGCAGAGCAGAACAGCTTTAGTGAACAAGCACTCAGCCCCTGCAGGCCCCTGACCTCCAGGATGGGTCCATTTGACATGGATCCATCATCAGGCAGCAGGAGCTGAGTTACAAATGTGTTCCCTGAGCCTGGATCACCTCCCAGTGCCCAGACAGCAGCAGAGCAGAGGTGTTTGAGCCCCCCTGAGCCCAGGGTGTTGGTAGAAGGAGCGGCCTTGGCCAGCACCTGCCTCTCTCCCTTTGTGGGAATTGAGCCCTTTCAGCTCTGTCTGTGGAAATAGAACACAGCGCTGAGTGTCAGGAGTTGGGGACTTTGGCAACGAAGTCCTTTGTTCCTGGGCCAGGTAGTTTGGCAATTGCCAAACTCTGTAGGAGCTTTGTGCCTTCACTGAATGATTTCAAAGCTCCTCTAAGTGCATGGGAAGAAAACCACAGAATCACAGTATGTTAAGGATGGAATGGACCTTAAAGGCCTTTGGGCAGGGACACCTCCCCCTAGAGCAGGTAGCTCCAAGCCCCATCCAGCCTGGCTTGGAACACTTTCAGGGCTGGAACCTCCACAACAGCCCTGGGGAACCTGCTCCAGTGTCTCACCACCCTCAGAGTAAAAAATTTCTTCCTAATATCTAAGCTAAATTTCCTTTCTTTCAATTTATACCTGTAACTCCTTGGCCTGTCACTACAAGGCAGCAGAGATGTTTTAAACTCAGCGGACTGGTGGCTGAAATTGGAAAGCAGCCCAAGGAATGGGTTAGAAATTAGAAGTCAGCCCCAAGGCTGAGGGAAGAAGAGGGTCCATATCCTCTCCTGCAGCATCAGGAGGTGGTTGCATCCAGCTCAGAGTCAGGGTCTAGCACTGAGGCAGCCTGGAAAATCCAGTATAACAGAGGGAATGATTGTAGTGCAATGGACATCTCTCCCCAGGCTGTGAGAGCAGGCTGCCCCTGCAGCTCAGAGGGGAAGGACAAGGACCGTTGGTAGAATTCAGCTCTCCTACTCTGAACCTTGGGAACATTTCCATTGACACCCCCCACGTCTATGAGCTGAGCAGCAGGGCTTGGGGTGGATCCTGATGGCTCCTGAGGCAGAGCAAGCCTGGTGGAAGTGTGGAATTGCTGCCGACCTGGGCAGTTGTGAGCAGGGAATATTTGATCTACTGGTGAAATCTGGGAGGGTCTGAAAGGTGTGTCTGTTGTTCATGAAGCCCCAGTTCCTTCTTTGGGAATCAGCTGGGAGGCTTGCTGCAAAACGACCCCTTGGTATATGAAACGAAGCCTGGGTCAAAAAGGGATGTTCAGAGGCTTTTGTGGCAGTGCCAGACACAAGGCACCTTTGGACTGGGCTGTTCAGAAGCAGCTGGAACAAACTGGCTGCCTTTGAGCTTCAGTCCACTGCAGACAGCTTCCAGTCAAGTGTCTCCTGCTTATTGCTGCAAGTCACAGGAAAGCCATCCAGCCTCCTGGCTCAGTGCTGGCCCTTGCAAAGGGCTTGGGAGTTCTTTCCCTTGCTGACCAGTCCCTCACCACACTTCAGCCTTGGTGCATCTCTGGCTCTAGAAAGAGAAAAGTGTTCCTGGGAATAAAGCAAAGCATTTTTCTACCTATTTGCCTCCTCCTCAATAGTGTCAAGTTTGCAAAAAAAACCAAAGAGAGAGCAGTTGAAAGAGGTAGAAAATGAGGCACTACATCATGCCAGACACTTCCAAAAGTTTAGCTGTGGGAGGCAAAGATATGCTGAGTTTTCTTACCAAAAGATGATGCTGTCTATACATTTTGATGCTGATGTCTCATAACCAATGTATTGTTTACATGACATGGGAAAAGGTGAATGAGTAGATGGTGCTGTTGGAGCTGTGCTCAGTGGGGCAGCAGCAGCTCTGGGGTGATTGACTACGCAGCTGCAATCAGCCCACGTTGCTCTCAGGGCCAGGTCTGAATGAACTTGGTGATGCTGATCAGAGGTGCACAGCTCTGTGTCCATGGGATAACCCCAGGGTTGTGGACTCCAGTTCTGTGGAGCTGCCACTGCTTTGCATGAAAACCCAAGGGCAGAACTTGTCCTGTTGTATTTTTTTGCCATTCATAGCATCGTCTGCTATTTCTGGGTATTAATTGCGTCATTAGACAATAACTCACAAGAAGGGAAGATTCCACATGTATTTCCATTTTGCTTTTTTGCTGCTGCAGGTGGAACTGATTAACCTAGGAGCTATTGATGCTCCCTTCACCTATAGCCCTTCAACTGCAAAGGTGGGCTTCTGCTTCAAGTTTGCACCTGAGGATGGCATCATTGCACCAGGTGGGACCCAGACTGCTCAGATCTCCTTCAGTGCCGCCATAGTGTGGAGGTTTGAGGAAGAATTCCAGTTCAGTGTGGCTGGATCTCCTATGTCTGCACTCCTGACTATCAAGTAAGGACGGTCAAAGCCAGGCACACGCCCGCACGTCCTCAGCACAAGAGAAAGGGGAGCCCCATGTGAGCGGTCCCAGCCCCTCCACGTGTGCGGGATCGGTGCCAAAAGCCAGACAACACTTAGCGGTGGATCACTCGGCTCGTGCGTTAATGAAGAATGCAGCTAGCTGCAAGAATTAATGTGAATTGCAGGACACATTGGTCATCCACAATTTGAACACACTTGTGGCCCCATGTTCCTCCCAGGGCTACGCCCGTCTGAGCGTTGCTTGACGATCAGTCGCCATCCAGCGGCCACCACGGTGGTGCGGCTGGGGTTGCCTCACAGGCCAGTTGACTGTGGTCAGCGGCGGTGGTGATGGTGGCTCGCTGGTGCCCAGAGGGAAGGCGGTCAGGGGTTTGGCAAGGGATGCTTTTCCCTTGGCGGCCTCAATTTTTTCCCTGTGACCCAGCAGGCGTCATCATCGTCATGGCTGTCATCGTCATTGTTGCCGCGCAGGGCCTTCATCCCCCTATATGCAGACTCAGGGACTGATCCATAGCTCCCCACTCCTGGAGTGAGCCACTGGGGCAGAGTTTGTCCTTGGGGCACCCATGCCGCGGTATGGTGGTGGTGGGAGATGAGGAGAGTGAGAGACAGCATTGAAAACATCACCGTGGGCTGGGAGAACAGAGGGGGCAAGAGGGAGATGAGGTGCAGGCCTCACCCGTAGCCTCCCAGCCACGCAGGCGGCTGTCTGCAGGTGGGTACCACGGGGGTACTGTGCTGTGCTGCTGCGTGTGCATGTGAGGCGAGAGCGCCAGGGACAGGGGTTCTGACCCCCTCCTCCCTTCGCCTGCCCCGCTCCTCTTCTGTTGCGGTCTCGGGGTGCAAATAGCACCATGGCTTTTCTCTCTCTCCACCAAGGCCATCACGTGCTGCCACTTGGCTGGTCCCCCATCAGGGCTGTCTCTGCCACACTCCCTTTTTGGTTCTTGTCTCTGGGATGGGGCACTCCGTCTCTGCTTCTCTACCTCTGGCTTTGTTTTCCCCTGGTGCATGGGAGCCAGTGGGGAGGGAGGTGAGAGTAGTAGGTGGGAGAAGCTGGCTGGCTGTTGGCCTGTTGGCATGCCACTTCTTTAGGAGCAGCATGGGCCGGGAGGTGTGGCCAAGCTTTGGCCTTGCAACCTCAGATCAGACATGGCGAGCCGCTGAATTTAAGCAAATTAGTCAGCAAGGGAAAAGAAACTAACAAGGATTCCATCAGTAACGGTGAGCAAAGAGGGAAAAGCCCAGGGCTGAATCTCCCCCCGCAGTGGGGCACGGGACATGTGACGTACAGAAGCCCCCCTCCTGGGCGGCGCTCTTGGGGGACCCAAATCCTTGTGATCGAGGCCGCAGCCCGCAGACGGTGTGAGGCCAGTAGCGGCCCCCCAGCACGCCGGGCCCGGGGCTTCTCTGAGTCAGGTTGCTTGGGAATGCAGCCTAAACCGGATGGTAAACTTCATCTAAGGTTAAATACTGGCACGAGACCGATAGCCAACAAGAATCGTAAGAGAAAGTCGAAAAGAACTTTGAAGAGAGAGTTCAAGAGGGTGTGAAACCGTTAAGAGGTAAACGGGTGGGGCCTGCGCAGTCTGCCTGGAGGATTCAACCCGGCGAGTTTCATTCGTCTGGCGCAGGTTTGGCAGGTCCTCGCCTCCGCCTCCCCTCCATCGCCTGGGCAAACCCCATCTGTGGTAGCGCCGTGGCGGGGGGCGTCGCTTCTCCCCTCGCGGGGGGTAAGCGTCCTCAAAGCACAGCGTTTCTCGCAGGGGTGCAGGGGCTGGGCCCGCTGGCCCCCGGCCCTGCTGTCAACCGGGGCGGACTGCGCTCAGTGCGCCCCGACTGCGTGGCGCCACTGGGCTGGGCTCACAGGCCGCGCTGGGGTGCCCGGGGTCCGCAGCGATGTTGGCAACCCACCTGACCCGTCTTGAAACACAGACCAAAGAATGAGCTTGACATGCGGCAGGTGCGCGAGTCAGGAGCCGTTGTCGAAAGCCCGCGGCACAATGAAGGTAAGGGCCGGCACGCGCCGGCTGAGGTGGGATCCCGTGGCGCATGTTGCGCCTGGTAGTCCCAGGCGCACCACCGGTCCGTCTCACCCACCGCCCCTTCGCGGGGCCGGGAAGGTGGAGCGTGAGCATCCGTGCTAGGACCCGAAAGATGGTGAGCTATGCCTGGGCAGGGCGAAGCCAGAGGAAACTCTGGTGGAGGTCCGTAGTGGTCCTGACGTGCAAATCCGTCGTCCGACGCGGGTCTAGGGGCGAAAGACAAATCAAACCATCTAGTAGCTGGTTCCCTCTGAAGTTTTCCTCAGGATAGCTGGCACTTGGCAATGGGCAGTTTTACCTGGTAAAGCAAATGATTAGAGGCCTTGGAGCTGAAACAATCTCAACCTATTCTCAAACTTTCAATGGGTAAGGGGGCCGGCTCGCTGGCGTGGAGCCGCGCCATGGAATGCGAATGCTCAGTGGGCCACTTTTGGTAAGCAGAACTGGCGCTGCGGGATGAACCGAACACCGAGTTAAGGCGCCCAATGTTGACACTCATCAGAGCCCAGCAAAGGTGTTGGTTGATGTAGACAGCAGGACAGTGGCCATGAAAATCGGAATCCGCTAAGGAGTGTGTAACAACTCACCTGCCGAATCAACTGGCCCTGAAAATGGATGGCGCTGGAGCGTCGGACCCATACCCGGCCGTCGCCGGCAGTGCGATGCCCGCAGGGGCTAGGCCATGACGAGTAGGAGGGCCACGGCAGTGTGCCTCGAAGCCTGGGGCGTGGGCCCGGGTGGAGCCGCCACAGGTGCAGATCTTGGTGGTAGTAGCAAATATTCAAACGAGAGCTTTGAAAGCCAAAGTGGAGCAGGGTTCCTTGTGAACAGCAGTTGAACATGGGTCAGTCAGTCCTAAGCGATAGGCGAGCGCCGTTCCGAAAGGGCGGGCGATGGCCTTTGTTGCCCTCAGCCGATCGAAAGGGAGTCAGGTTCAGATCCCCGAATCCGGAGTGGCAGAGACGGGCGCCGCGAGGCACCCAGTGCGGTGACGCAACCGATCCCAGAGAAGCTGGTGGGAGCCTCAGGGAGAGTTTTCTTTTCTTTGTGAAGGGCTGGGTGCCTTGGAATGGATTCGTCCCGAGCAAGGGGCCCTCACCTTGGAAAGCATTGCAGTTGCAGCAGCATCCGGTGAGCTCTCGCTGGCCGTGAAAATCCGGGGAAGAGGGTGTAAGTCTCGCGCCGGGCCGTACCCATATCCGCAGCAGGTCTCCAAGGTGAACAGCCTCTGGCATGTTGGAACAGTGTAGGTAAGGGAAGTCGGCAAGCCGGATCCGTAACTTCAGGATAAGGATTGGCTCTAAGGGCTGGGTCGGTCGGGCTGGGGCGCAAAGCGGGGCTGGGCACGTGCTGCAGCTGGACGAGGTGCTGCGCGCGGGTGAGTGCGCTCCGCGTGGCCCGCCCGGGCACCGGGGTGGGCACGCGCACAGTGGCAACTCTGGACACACGCCGGGCCCTTCCTGTGGATCGCCCAGCTGTGGCGGGCGCCGCCCGCTCCCCCCCTCCGTCCACCCTCTGCCTTGCCACGGCCGGCACCCCAGCAGTTCCCACCGTTGGGGTTCCCGTGGTGTGCGGCCAGCGCGCGCGCAGCCGCAGCCAGCGTCGGCTGAGCGGTTCGTGCGGGGGAGGGTCCCCGGGGCAGGGTCTCCGGGCCAGCGCCCCGCCTCAGTCGGTGCCTAGCAGCCGGCTTAGAACTGGTGCGGACCAGGGGAATCCGACTGCTTAATTAAAACAAAGCATTGTGAAGGCCTGAGGCGGGTGTTGACGCGATGTAATTTCTGCCCAGTGCTCTGAATGTCAAAGTGAAGAAATTCAATGAAGCGCAGGTAAACGGCGGGAGTAACTATATTTACTAACTGGGCATAATCGCGGAAGTCGCACCTCCTCGTTGTCCTGCCGGATACCCTCGTGGTAACTGAGTCGACTTCTGCCCCAGTGTGAGAGAGGGTGCATATCAGCCCTCCCTGTCATTGGACTCACCACCCAATGATAGTTTCACGAATTGCTGAAACAAAAAGGTTGGCACAGTTAGTTCGCTGTTGCACAGAGCCTTGTCCGTGAGCTGTTGTTGACACAGTTGGTAGTTTGAGAGAGGGTCAGCTACTATATGCTTCTACTCTCACTTGGACTTGTCACTTTATTGCTTACCAGACTGACAAAATGGCTTTGCGTTATATCTTGACTACCACTCAGACTGACCCATTAGATCTAAGGGTCATTGATGTCAAATTACCATCTATGCCCTGTGTTCCCAGGGAAGAGGGATTCGATTTTGTAAGTTTGGAGTTTTTTAACTCCAAAATTGTTAAAGAAGATGGTGTACATCATGTGGATGTTTGGTAGGGTTTGGGGCAACTCCCTGAGCCCTATGAGATCTCCCCTATGGGGATGGCCCAGGATGAGGCTGAGAGTGCGGTGGGAGGTACCGAAAGAGCCCAAAACACCTGAGGCTGAGAGCGCGATGGGAGGTAGTGAAGAGCCCAAAACACCCGAGGCTCCTCACGGGTCTGAAGGTGGTGGTACAACGCCAAGAACACCTGTCGTGTCCATGCCTGACAAACAACCATCTTGTCCTTGTTGTGAGACCTGGTTTACTAGGATGTTGGGGCTGATTGACCATCTCAAAAGGGTGCACGGGCAGAGAAAGATCATTTTCAGGTGTTCAAAATGTGGTAAACAAAATATAAAATACCACAGTATCTCCTGTCACATCCCGCGCTGCAAGGGGGTGGTGTGTGTGGCTCCCACTGGGGAATGGGTCTGTGACGTGTGCCAACATGGGTTCGCTACTAAGACTGGCCTGGGTCTGCACAAGAGAATAAGACATCCTCTTGTGCGAAATGTGGAGCGGATTGTTGCTTCTCATCCCAAAGAGTCGTCGGCCTGAGGGGCCCACAAACGGGTATGGACTAAGGAGGAATAGGCTCTTCTGGTACAATTGGTGGACAAGTTTGCCAGTAAGCGGAATATCAACCAACTTATAGTGGAGCATATTCCAACTAAAATGGCAAAGCAGATTAGTGATAAAAGGCGTCCCTCCGTGAAAGGTCATGAGGGACTAGTAGGTGCCACTGGAATTGAACATCCTGCCGGATCTGGTAAGGAGGGATGCCCAAGGAGGGACAGTTAAAGCTCCAATTCTGGAAAGTCATCAAAGCGGGATTATCGTTTGGCAAATTGACCATATATCGGGAAGCCTTCAAGAAAGTTCTTGATGGGCAAGATCCAGGTCGGGTGGTGAACGATGTTTATAAGGAGTTTCTTGGTATTCTGGGTGTGCCTAGCCAAACTAAATCTATCAAGGGTCAAAAGATGCAGGCATCCCGTGGCCAAAAAGCATCCAAAACTCTATCAAATTGGAGGCGCAGAAGAGCTATTAAGAGGGGAAAATTCTTGAGGTTCCAACTGCTGTACGAGTTACATAGAAAGCGCCTCATACGTGATCCTGGACAGCACAGAAGCCTCTCAGTGCCAATTACCATCAAGTGTTCTCCACGATCACTTTAAAAGAAGGTGGGATACATCTGGTATATTTGGTGGCCTACTTAATTTCCCTCCATATAAGGAGGCGGATAACACCACATTGAAGGCCTTAATTACTGGAAAAGAGATTGATAAGAACATGAGAGAGATGTGTAAAACCTCTGCTCCCGGGCCAGATGGGATCACTTTGGGTCAGATTATTGCAAAAGGCCCAAAGTTTTCCCAGTTGACTGAGATGTTCAACCTCTGGCTTATCACTGGTACTGTTCCAGATGCGCTGCGGGACTGCAGGACAGTCTTGATACCCAAGTCTTCAGATGCAGAGAAGCTTGGTGATATCAATAACTGGAGGCCTATCACTATTGGTTCAGTGGTGATTAGGCTGTTTTCCAGGATTGCTACTGCGAGGCTGTCCAAAGCATGTCCCATTAACCCCCGGCAACGGGGTTTTATTTGCGCATCAGGTTGTGCGGAAAACCTCAAGTTGTTACGGCTTGTGGTGGAACAGCTAAGTGAGAGCATAAACATCTGGGGGTTGTGTTCGTGGACATTGCTAAGGCACTTGACACCGTCTGTCATCAGCATGTATTTGAGGGTCTGGTCCAGAGAGGGGTGGATCCACACATGATAGAGTTGGTGAGGGAAATGTATCGGGATGTTAAGATGTGCATTTCCATGGGAAGAGAAAGGACAGACCCCATATACATTTGCTCAGGTGTCAAGCAAGGCGACCCCATGTCACCTTTGCTGCTCAATTTTAGTGATGGACCCCCTTCTATATAAACTCGAGAATGAAGGTGAGGTTTTCCATCATGGGGGCTGGAAATTTACAGCCATGGCATTTGCTGATGACTTGGTGCTGCTGAGTGACTCTTGGGAAGGCATGTGTCATAACATCAAAATTTTGGAGGCCTTTTGCAATCTAACTGGCCTCAGTACGCAGGGGGGAAAATGTCATGGCTTTTACATCAAGCCTACAAGGGACTCGTATACTATCAATGATTGTCCCACATGGGTGATTAATGGATCCCCCCTTAACATGATCGACCCAGGGAGCTCAGAAAGGTACGTCAGCACATGGGTTGACCCCTGGACTGGCTTTCTAGATCCTAGACTATCAGAGAAGCTCATGGATTGGCTTCATCGGATTGGTCGTTCGCCCTTAAAACCTCTTCAGAAAGTCGATATACTCAGGACCTATACCATCCCGAGACTGATATATCTGGCTGACCATACCGAAGTCAAGGTGGGCCTGCTTGAATCCCTTGATCATTAATTCATAACACGGTTAAGGAATGGCTTCATCTTCCCCCAAGTACATGTGATGCAATCTTGTATTCGAGTTTTAAAGATGGCGGTTTAGACCTCATCAAGTTGGCGTTGCTCATTCCAAGTATTCAGGTGCGAAGACTCCATAGATTAGCCCAGTCTTCGGATGAGACTCTTGTGAACTATCTAAAGGAAGTACATCTGGAATGGTTATTTGAAAAATTGTGGTTGAAAGTGGGGGGGGACACAAGAGTCCATCCCATCGATTTGGGAGCCTTTACCATTGGTAGAGTTGGGGGGCGACGATGGAGCCTGGCTGGAATGGGAAGCACCCATCCCTAAGATTCGTTACCCAAGACCTTGTAACTGGAGGAAACAAGAATTTCATAAATGGACCCATCTGGTTGCCCAGGGCCATGGGATTGAGCATTTCGAGAATGATGAGATCAGTAATGCCTGGATAGGGCAGTTTAAGGGCATACCTCACTGTAAACTAATCACGGCCCTACAACTCAGAGCGAATGTCTACCCAACAAGAGAATTCCTGGCTAGGGGTAAACAAGACAATGTTGCCCAATCATGTAGACATTGTGGAGCTAGATTTGAGACCACAGCCCACATTGTCAGAAACTGTGCCATCACTCAAAATGCCAGGATTAAGAGACACAATGCCATCTGTGAAACCCTTAGCGAGGAGGCTAAGAGGGAGTGTTGGACAGTTTTTGAGGAGCCACACCTAAGGGATTATGTAAATTTACTATTTAAACTGGATTTAATCTTTGTCAAAGGTTCTAAGGCAGTTGTGGTCAATGTGACTGTGAGGTCTGAGCACTCTGATGTCTCATTGAGTGAGGCCACCTTGGAGAAGGCCAAAAAATATCAGCGCCTTCATACACAAATTCAGCAACTGACCAATGCTGATGACATTGAATATGTTGGCTTCCCCATGGGAGCCCGTACCAAATGGTTTGGCAGGAATACTGAGTTGCTGACTGCCCTTGGTCTCTCTAAAACAAGGCTAGAGAGAACCGCACGGGCCCTAGCATCCACCTCCGTTGACATTGTAAATATATTCGTTAGCAAAGCTAGATCAATTGTATCTGTGTAAATACTTGGTAAATAATCTAGGCCTCTCCCCTCGACAGGTTCGCTGGACAGTGGAATCGGTTTTTGTTTGGGAGGGGTTCATCCGTCATAACCGCGTCTAGCCCATTTTGGGCTATAAATTCCAATTTGGTCATTCAGGTGGACGGGCCACCTTACTTAACCCGGAAAAGGAACATATAAAATTTGTATGTGTTTATTAAATAGCCAAATGCCTCATCATCTAATTAGTGACGTGCATGAATGGATGAACAAGATTCTCACTGTCCCTACCTACTATCCAGTGAAACCACAGCCAAGGGAATGGGTTTGGCGGAATCAGCGGGGAAAGAAGACCCTATTGAGTTTGACTCTAGTCTGGCGCTGTGAAGAGACATGAGAGGTGTAGAATAAGTGGGAAGCCGGGCACGCACTCGGCGGTGCGGGGCGACCTGCCCGCCGGCATCCCGGCCATCGGTGAAATGCCACTACTCTGATCGTTTTTTCACTTACCCGGTGAGGTGGGGGGGGGTGAGCCCCGAAGGGAGCTCTCGCTTCTGGCGCCAAGCGGCTGGCGCGCGCTGGCCGCAACCCGCTCCGGGGACAGCGGCAGGTGGGGAGTTTGACTGGGGCGGTACACCTGTCAAAGCGTAACGCAGGTGTCCTAAGGTGAGCTCAGGGAGGACGGAAACCTCCCGTAGGAGCAGAAGGGCAAAAGCTCACTTGATCTTGATTTTCAGTACAAATACAGACCATGAAAGCGGGGCCTCATGATCCTTCTGGCTTTTTTGGGTTTTAAGCAGGAGGTGTCAGAAAAGTTACCACAGGGATAACTGGCTTGTGGCAGCCAAGCGTTCATAGCAACATCGCTTTTTGATCCTTCGATGTCAGCTCTTCCTATAATTATGAAGCAGAATTCACCAAGCGTTGGATTGCTCACCCACTAATAGGGAATCTGAGCTTGGTTTAGACCGTCATGAGACAGGTTAGTTTTACCCTTCTGATGATGTGCTGTTGCAATAATAATCCTGGGAACCCTTGGGATGGGATGGGATGTGTTATCCCTTAGAGAAGTGAGGCCAATGGAGAGTTGTGCAAGGCAAGAGCAGTGGCTGGAACTCAGTGAAGGGCTAGGGGAGCTGCTCTGTCACTCCGTCTGTCCCCAGCTGCCCTTTTCTGCAATCCAGGGCAGTCCCTGTGTTTCCCTAGAAATCAGCCTGACACAACTGAGAGCAGAGGGACCCACAGCAAAGCAAACTGGTTTAGCCTTTCTCAGAGTCCCAGCCCCACTCTGGCCAAGGACGCTCCTGTCCCCCAGTGTACCCTGGAGGCCGCTGACAGCTTGGATGGCATCCTGAGGACACACCAAGGGTCCTGTCCATGGCAGTGCTTGAGGAGAGTGGGCTCATTGCCAGGGTCCCAGGCTGCCCTGCCCAGAGCTCCCCGGGCACAGGGAGCTGGGACACCCCATTGCTGTGCTCAGCCTGCACAGGAGGAGCCCAAGGGCTGGGCCTGGCCCTGCAGCTGGAACTGCCATTGCAGAGAGCCCCTCAGCAATGCCAGCAGCACCTGGGCAAGGCAAGGAGAGAGAGAGAGCTGGGCCTGAGGAAAAGCTTTTCCCTGGCCAGCCCTGCCCAGCCCCTGCCAGGCAGCAGCAGGGCAGGACAGTGGCCCTCAGGCCCTGGTCAGCAGGGAATGGGCACATGGCCGCAGAGATGCCCTTCATCTCTGGGGCTGCTCTGCTGGCCCAGGAGGGACTGAGGGCCATGAGCCCCCGGGCTGAGGGCTGTGCTGGCTGCGAGGGGACACAAGAGCTGTGCTGCTCAGGGTAGTGTCTGCCCTGCAGGGCAGGCCCAGCAGGTGCCACATCTGCCCTGCAGCAGGGCTGCCCTCAGCACTGCCTCCCTCCCTCCCTGCCCACGGCTCTGCGGCTGCAGCTGTCCCAGCCCCAGCTGCTCCTGTGGCCCCGGGCTCCTTCCCTGCTAGAGCTGCCAAAGCCCAGCCCAGCCCCTGGGCCAGCCCTGCCCTGCAGCTGCTCGGCCGTACAGGGATTAAAGAACAGCTCCCCCAGCCTGCGCACCAGGGAAAGGTGATGCTGCATGGATCTGGAGGCTGGGCAGGTGTAGGCTCTTGCTGAGGTTCCCAGGAAAACTCAGTGTGATGGCTGAAGAGCCTCAGCCCCTGCTCTGGCCTGCACAGCTGAGTTTCCATTGCCACCAAGCTGAGCAGGGAAAAGTGGGAGCACAGATTCCGGAAAGCAGAGACCCAAGCAGGAAACCCCTGCCCTGAATGACCCCATGAAAAGTCCCCTCAGGAATGAGCTGGGCATGAGCTGGAGCTCTGAGCAGCCCTGGCCCACACAGCACCCTCTTCGCAGCAGCAGGACCTGCCCTGGCAGGAGTCACTCCGTGCACCCACAGCTCACCTGCAGCGTCCATGGGGAGCTGCCAGACAGGCTGAGAGCTGCCCCTGGCAGGTGGCACATGCCCTGGGCTGGCCAAGAGTCCTGAGGGCTGCAGGAGCTGCTCTGCAGGAAAGCCCTGGGCAGCCCTGACTGCAGCCCCAGCTTCACCCCGTGCAGCCGTCTCTGGCAGCAGGAGCCGTCCTGCCCTGTCCCTCTGACGGTGCCCAGGGCAACCCCACTCTGCAGCACATCCTCCCCCAAAGCAGAAAGGGCAGCAGAGCCATCCTTACAGTCACATCAGTCCTGCCATCTCCAGCTTTAGGAGATCCCTGCAGCCAGAAACTGACTGTGTCAAAAACTGGGAAGATTTCTCCATGAATGAGCTTAAAATTGTCCTTCCAGTTCCTTTAAGTCTCTCTCTGCTTCACTGCTCTCAGGTACCTGCAAGCAGTGCCCTCAGCCCTGCTGGACTGAGAGAAAAGCTGCTCATCAGGAGAAATGACTTTTTGTGTTCTTCTTGGTTTCCAAGAGCTCCTGTGGCAGAAGCCCAGCCCAGCTCAGCAGCACAGACACAGCACAAGGACTTTAATGACCCTCTCAGGGCTTTGCTGCTGTTTACATAAGACTCAGTCCCAGAGAGTGTTCAAAGAACTTCTCAGGAACTAAAAATTAAATTTAAACTCCAAAGTTTCTACAAGTTTTAATGGGTCCCACTGAGGGACACAACTGAGGAAGTTCTCCAGGCAGAGCAGAACATTGGAGGCAGTGATGACACGTGGGGACAAGCAAGGGAAAGGTCTCTCTGGTGTTGAGCAAAGCTGGAATTTGAGGAATGCAATGGGCCAAGGCCTGAGCCCCAGCCCCTGGCCAGGCAGGTCCTGTCCCTCCCTCCTTGCTCAGGGCTCTTCCCGGGATGGGCACTGGCATGCGGGGATGTGCTATGGCAAGGGCAGGAGCATGGGGCGGCGTCTGCCAGGCTGCTGAGCAGGGACAAGGAGACAATGAGGCCCCAGGCCTGCAAGGGTCACTTGTCCCCTCCTGGCCCCAGGGCCAGCAGCCATGGCCAAAGTGCTGCCCAAGTTGGCTCTGGCAGGGCTGTCTTGCAGCTGCTGCCCATCCCTGTGCCCTGTGCAGCCCAGGCTGTCCCACGGAGTCCCTGCCCTGTGCCTCTGTCCCTGCAGGCTGTCGGCATGCCCCGGCTGCCCCACCTGGCTGGGCCCTTCCTTTGCTGACAGCTCTGCCTCCTGCCTTCCTCTGCCTGCCCACACAAAGCCTTTGGCTCATTATCAAAAGGTTTAATTAATTTTTACTGTGCCTGTGAGCTTTTAGCACAGGAACAAGGCATGCAGGGGCTGCCTTCCCAGCAGGAATGGTTGGAAGACAAGAAGACATCTGGCTCAAGAATGCAGTGATAGAAAAAAGGACTAAATCTGGGAACTTGGGGTGGGTTTTATGGTAATGGATAAATTCTAATACACATGTAGTGACATTGGTAGAATTACATGTTCACATAATGTTAGGAGTTATCCCTTGCTAGACCTCAGGCCTGAATAAATGATGCCCTCTTAAACTGCAAATGTGGGAGATTAGGGACCGATCAGAAGATCTTGTGATGTTACGGGTAGACAGAACCCCTCCCCTTTACTGTTAAAGTTACTTAGCCCCCCATTTTGTTGGCCGTTAATCCCCGTTATATATAACCCCGTGTAACCGTTAATAAATGCCATTTGCCATCCACCACATTGGTGTCTGCGAGTACGTGGCCCGAGTGGCAGGGGCATTGTCACTGTGCCATTCCCAAATCAGGTTGTCACACCTCAAGCGGAGGCAACAAAGTGGTGCCAAAACCTGGGACTTTGCCCGGGGGACGGGGATCGCCTGGTCGGGTGAACGACGGCTGCAGCAGCTGGCCCAGCTCGGCGGGGAGGATACTCCCGGACCAGCGAGAGGAATGGAGGCCCTTGCGAAGGTCATTTTTCAGGTTCACAGGCAGTGGGGTATTGACTGCAAGCCAGGGGATTTTGCCCTCGTAGTATCAAGGCTATTGCGGATTGGGGTTATTGGGCAGCCGGTGGATATTCTCCACACAGAAATGTGGTATAGGTGTACCAAGGCCCTAGCCGAGGAGGCCATATCCTCAGGCTCGGGGTGGAATCTCAAATTATGGGGGAGAGTCGTGCGGGCTCTATGGAAAACATGGCAGGAGCAAGAAACGTGGAAAGCCGCGCAGAACTGTTTGCTGGTGGTGCCCTGGCTGGGTGCTGGGGCGGCTACGCAGACTGTGATTTTGCTGAGTGCAGAGATTCACAGCCGCGGGGATGCTCTTTGTGGCTCCCAAGCCCAGGCGCACCGGCTGACGGAAAAGAGCAGGCGCAGTCATTTTGGGACGGGCTGTTAGAGAAAGCGCGAGGCACCACCGTTTAACGCAGAGGCGCAAGGCACCATCATTAACTCAGAGTCTGAGAGCCTGGGCAGAGCCTCTGCCTTCACGCCGCAGGGTGGCGAACCCCGGGGTGGGGGGACGTGGACGTGGTCGGCGGGAACAGAGAGGGTTTGCAGGACACCGCACACACAGGCAGGAAAGAGGAGAGGGTTTTTCCCCAGTTCTCAGACGCGGCACGGACACCGCCAAGTGGGAACGGAGCCAGATCGGGATTGGGACAGCGCAGGTGTTGGTCACAGGCAGAGAGGACGTTCCCAAGACCGTGCCTGTGCCTAGATGAGTGCAGGGGAGGCGCGGTCAGGGCAGAAGCGCCTGCACTCCCGTGATGGCACAGGCTGAGACGGGGCATGGTCAAGGTGCAGAGGGTGCCCGAGGTACCAGCCCTGCTCCGGTCCCACGGCAGTGGGCACGCAGCCAACCCCAACAGCCAGCTTCCATGTGTTTCACTATCTCTTTGTGTGATCATCTACAAGACATGTGTCTCCTCAGAATCTTGTCTTTTTGTTTCTTAACTACTCATGTTTTTTAGGTTTCTTTTAAATCCAGATTGCCAGTTTCGTGTTTTTCTTCATTTATTATGTCTTCAGTTATTATAGAGTACCTCAGCCGAGAATTCAAGAGGTTTGCTGTGTTTGAAGAATTTCTCTCCTGACAGAAGTTTCGGAGGGATTCAATTCTTTAATAGTTTGGTTGATCTTTAATCGTAAGGTTTCCTATTCATAATTGCTGTTTTTAAGAGTCTTGTTTTAAAATATATTAAGTGATGTCCATCAATTAGAGTTTGAACTCTTGCCAAGTTCTAGCTGTACTTGAATGGAATGATTGAGAATCAACCCAGATGTTTTCTGCAACAAAAAGTATTCAAGTCCTTTTGGCTTGGCAATTTGACCATGTATGATAGCTGAGCCTGATTTCAAAGGGAGTTTGGAGAAACATGAATCTGGACATGAGTTCTACAGTTCTCTGTTGTTTTAAGGTTCATCAGCTGTCGCAGACTCTGGGATGACAGTTCAGTGTTGTACTGACTGATAACTGTATGATTTCAGATGTCTTATTGGTTATGTGTATTATCTGATTGATTTCTAATTGTTGTTATCTTATTGCATAGAGACTGAAACAGAACAGATCAATGTTTTATTTTCACATCAGGACCAATTCTTCACCTCCAAGATTTTGAGATAATCCTCCAGTCCCTGCGGGGACATGGATTTGTTTGTGTTTTAGCAAGTGCAAAAGTCCAGGTAGACCTCAGTAAATAATGTGAAACTAGATCAAGTGCATGAGAATGCTGACAAGAAGCATGGGCAAGAAAATGCAGACCATTCCACAAGTAAAAAAAAAAAAAAAAAAAAAAAAAAAAGAAGAAGCACAGATGTGGACTGCACAGAGATTCCCACCCTTGTGCTTCACCCACAGAAGATTGTAGACTTTAAGTTGCTTCATAGATGAGAGCCACGCAGTGATACCTACTAGTGTCACTAGAACTTTGCCCAAAAGACAAGACTTTTTAATAATTAGTAAAGACAGAAGCAGCATCCTTAGACTTGTCATTTATCCTTCGATTGTTTCAGCAAATCAGAATGAAGAGCTGACAGACTTAGCCAAAGCTCTTCAACCACTACTGACTGTTCCAGAGAGCACCCCAGTAGCCAAAGCTACCGCTTTGCCACCACATGCAGCAGAACAAGTCATGCTAGTTTTTGATCAGCAAGACTTTCCCTCTAGAGACCACGTCCATAGAATTCTCCAGTGTTCGTCATTCAGAAGAAAACTTCAGGCTCACAGAGACTGCTGCACAACCTCAAGAAGATCAATGAAGTCATTGAGGACATAGAACTGCTTCAGCAAAGACTTCCTTCACTCTCAATGATTAGCCACTTGTGATCATTGATCTCAAAAACTGTTTCTTCAGCTTCCTCCTCCATCCAGATGATGCTCCTCCAGTTGCATTCTACGTCCCAAACATCAACAAAGAAAAGCCTCTACAAAAGTACCAACACAACAAGAGCTGCAAAAAGCTTGTGACCGTCCTGCAGAACAGACAAGAACTGAACCTCCTGTTCATGCAACGGAGAAGCCTGTGTGCTGCCTTGAAAGAACAATGTTGTTTTTACGCAGACCATACCCACGTTGTAAGAGACTCCATAGGCAAACTGAAAGAAAGGCTAGCACAGAGAAAGACTGAAAGAAAAGCCCAGCAAAGATAGTTTGAGTCATAGTTTGACTAGTCCCCATAGCTGACCACCCTTGTTTCCTCCTTATTAGGCCCAGTTGCTATGATACTCCTCACATTGATTTTTAGACCTTGCATTTTAAACAAGTTAGTACTGTTTGTTAAAAACCAGTTAGAAAAAGTTAACATTTTATTTTTTGACCACCAACAGTTGCTTTGAAGCGTGTTAATTGCAGACATGTTGTATTGTTTTTTACCAGTTGTCAGTTTTGCCATGTATCAGTTTGATAGCCTTTGTATTTTTATAACCTTTACACTTTCTGTGGTTTTAATTAATCATAAAGGGGGGGGGGGGAAATCTGGGAGATTAGGGACCGATCAGAAGATCTCGCGATGTTATGGGTAGACAGAACCCCTCCCCTTTACTGTTAAAGTTACTTAGCCCCCCGTTTTGTTGACCGTTAACCGCCATTATATAACCCTGTGTACCCATTAATAAACGCCATTTGCCATCTATCACATTGGTGTCTGTGTGGCCCGAGCAGCAGGGGGATTGTCGCCGTGCTGTTCCTGAATCAGGTCATCACACCTCAAGCGGAGGCAACATGCAAATTAGTGTTAATGAGTCTTATTCTGATATTTTTGAGATTTGGTGTTGGCGAGGCCTCACAGAACCAAGGACTCAGCTGTGACACGGTGCAAACTCATGGAACAAAGGGTCCATGGTGACACAGCAGAACAGAACTCCATGGAACCAAAATCCATTCTGGCACATTGGAGCCACATTGAACCAATGTGATACTGCAGCTCCAAGGAGACCATTGTGACTCTGAGAAACCTCTTGAAAAAAGGGTCCATTCTGACACAGCAAGGCCTGGTGGAACCATGCGTCCATTGTGACATTTCAGAACCTCACGGAACCAAGGTGACCATGTTCTACTATGGAACCTCATGGAACAAAGGGGCCATGCTGATGCTGCAGAACCAAGGAGAATGCTGCTGGCAGTGTTAGAGCTCATGGAACCAGAAGTCCATTGTGACACAGCAAGGCCTTGTGGAACTAAGGGTCTGTTGTTAAACAGTGTGGCCTCATGGAACCATGAGCCATGGTGACACAGCGTGGCCACACGGAGCCAAGGGGCCACTGTGACACTGCGGATCCAAGGAGACCATTATGACTCAGGAGCTTCATGGAACCAAGAGTCCATTGTTCCACTGTGGGGCCCTGTGGAATCAAGGGGATGACAGTGACATTGTGGGGCCTCATGGAACAATGGAGACTGTGCTGACACTTTGGGACCCACTGGAACCAAGGGGCCATTACAGCATGGCAGGGCCTCATGGAATCAAGGGGACTCCAGTGAACACCATGGGTCTCCATGGGATGAAGGGTCCAACAGAACCAAGGAGGCCGTTGTGACACACCGGGGCATCATGGAACCAAAGGTCCATTGTGACACAGCAAGGCCTCATGAAATCATGGAGGCCATTTTTACACTTTGAGGCCTTGTGAAACCAAAGGGCCATTGTGACACTCTAGAGCCTTGTGGAGCCAAGGGGACCACAGTGACACTGTGGGGCTCAGTGAAACCAATGGCCTGTTGTGACACTGCAAGGCCTTAGGGAATCATGGAGACCATTGTGACACCGAAGGCATCATTGAACCAAGGGGCCATTGTGACACTACAAGACCTCATGGAAGCAAGGAACCATTGTGATACTATGGAGTGTTGGCAGGCCAAGGGGTAGTTGTCACACTGTGTGGCATCATGGAACCAAGGAGTCCATTGTGACACTACAGGGCCCCATGGAACTAAGGATTCATGGAACAGTGTGGGACCCCATGGGACCAAAGGTCCATTGTGACATTGTGGGGCCTCATGGAATCCTGGAGGCCTCATGGAATCCTGGAGGCCTCATGATGACACTTGGAGGCCTTGCTGAATCAAGGGGCTCTGCAGGGCCTCATGGAACCAAGGACACCCTTCTGACACTGTGAGTCTGCATGGAACCAAGGGTCCATTGTGACACCATGGAACCAAGGAGACCCCAGTGACACTGCAAGGCCTCATGGAAGCAAGGGACCATTGTGACACTGCAGGGCCCCATGGATCCAAGGGAACGGGTAACAGCTCTGGTTGGCTTGGCCTGACTGGTCCAACTGCCCTTGGTATGTTGAGGGTCTCTTCACCTGGACCCCTGAGACACTGGGGCGCTGAACTTTCCTTCAGATAGAAAAGAACTATCCATCTCATTCAAACATCCATGGCCAAAATGGGATTTCCCCTTCAAAATTCTCAACATCCAGGGATTGCTCCCAGATAAAGCTGCCATTACCAAAAAGTCTGTCTGACCTTTACTTCCTGAGAGCTGTCTCTCACCTGCCTTCAAACACTGTAAGGCTCAGTGCTTTCCTTCCTATGGAAAAGAGCCCTCCCTCCTGAACAGGCACCCCTGGCCAAAATGAGTACTTTTCCTCCAAAATTCCCTATATGCAAGGGTTTCACTCAGACAAAAGCTGCCAGGACAGACTGCTCTAGCTGGCCTTGGCCTCTGGTGGTCACCTCTGTTCTGCCCTGAAACACTGGCCCTTTCCTTCCCATGGAAAAGAACCATCCTTCTTCTCCAGGTGCCCATGGCCAAAATTGGGATTCCACCTCCAAAAGTCCTATATCCAAAGATTGCTCCTACACAAAAGCTGCCATTACAGACCAGTCTGTCTGGCCTTGGCCTCCTTAGGGCCAGCTCTCATCTGCCTTCCAAAAACAGGGGCTACATGCTTTCCTTCCTATGGAAAAGAACTGGCCTTCTCCTCCAGGCAAAAAGGGCTGAAATTGGGATTCAACATTCAAAGCTTCAAATATCCAAGGATTGCTCCAGGAAAAACTTGCCAGGACAGACAGACAGGCCTGGCTTTGGCCTCTGGTGACTGCAGTTCATCAGCCCCTCAAACACAGGGGCTCCGTGCTTTCCTTTCTGTGGAGACATTGGTGACACCGTGGGGCCTCATGGAACCAACAACATCTTTGTGGCTCTGTTGGGCTGTATGGTCCCACAGGGCCAGTGTGAAGCAGCAGGGCTTTGTGGAACCAAGAGGCCATTGCTGCATTTCAGGGCCTCATGGAACCAAAGGGCCGGTGTGATCCTGAGAGGCACTGTGGATCCATGGAGATCATTGTGGCATTGCAAGGCCCCATGGAAGCACGGGGCCATTGTGACACTTCAGAAGCAAGGAGAACATTGGGACACTGCAGATCACTGTGAAACCAAGAGAACATGGAACAGATCTTGCTGGCTTGGCCAGCCAGGTGACAGGTCCAGCTGATCTTGGAATGTTGAGGGCTGCCTCTTATCAGCCCCTGGAGAAATGGGGCTCCATGCTTTCCTTCCTATGAAAAAGAATCCTCCGTCTTTCCAGGTGCCCACGGCTAAAATTGACACTCCCTCTGAAAAATTCCCTATATGCAAGGGTTCTCCCAGACAAAACCTGCCAGGACAGAGAGCTCTGGCTGGCCTTGGCCTCTGGTGGTCACGTCTCATCTCATGGAAGCCCTGAGGAAAGTATTTGAACAGGTTTGACTGTTGGAACATCAATGAGTCTCTGTTCCTCTGAAAAACTCAGATGCTCTTCTAATCATATGTGGGGTTTTTTTCTCATTGTGTATTATACATGAAATATTATTTTCAGCTAAAAAAATATTATTCTTACCACTCTACCAATGTTATCTGGCACAAAACTCCTCCTCTGTTAATGGATCCAGGTCACCTGTATAAGCAAACACAATAAAAAATCCAGCAGGAATTTTTTGTGTCTGCTCCCATCTGTCCCATCTCCTCTAAAGCTGGAGGTGCAGCCCCAGCACTTGGGAAGGCTCAAGGGCTCACAAGCTCAGCTCCCACACAGAGAATGTGCAGACCCTGGCTGCTCTTCTTGGCCCCTGCACGCTCAGCCAGGCTGAGATGGACACTGATGGTTTCTGGGCCAGGCTCTTGGAGCCCAGCCCAGCTCCCTGCAAGCTCTGCCAGCTGCCCTGAGCTCTGAGCAGCACCAAGGGCCTCTCCCCAGCCCAGCCCAGCTGGCTCTGGCCCCACAGCTCTGCTCAGGCCGGGCTGCTCTGGGGAGTGCCCCACAGCCTCAGCCCCTGGCAAGGGCACAGCAGCAGCTGCAGCTGCCACAGGACGCAGCCCCACCATGGGGGAAGGTGCTTGGCCAAGGCCAAAGGAAGCTCCCTGGCTGCCCTGCTCCCCTCGGGCTGAGGTGCTGAGAGCTCTGCAGCCCCTGCTGCCATCCCATCTGCCCAGGGCAGCACAAGAGCCCCGGCCTTGGGGCCCTCAAGAGCTGCTCCTGCTCCAGGCCCAGGGCCCATGCCAAAGCTGGGGCAGCCACAAAGCTGTGCCCATTTCTGTTCATTGCTGCTGTCATGGGGATGGATCGTCAGCCTCTTGGATGTTGCTGACGAATTTTATTACTCCAGAGGCCTCTTCTTTCTTGAGCTCTACAGTTCAGGAATTCACTGAAAAAGGCTCATAAGCATTTGTTCAAAAGGCCCTGGAAATATCTTAAATTTTCAATTCTTCTGTGGTTAATTAGGAATATTTCAGAAATGTATTCAAAGTGAATAAACTATTTTGAAAACAATGCAGACATTCCACTATCATATTTTCTGAAAAATCCCTTTGTCAGGATTTCTTCCCCTGGGAAGCTGAGAAACATCAGAAAAGAATGAAAAGACATAATTATCTGATTGCTTCTCCTGCGTTTGCTGCTTTGCAATGTGGTCTGGAGATTGTTTAACAACATGTGCATATTTGATTGGTTTCCTGTGAATTGTTTTTACTTAATGACCAATCACCATCAGCTCTGTCGGACTCTGAGGAGTCAGTCACGAGTTTTCATTATGATTCTTGTTAAGCCTTCTGTCTGTATCCTTTCTTATTCTTTAGTATACTTTTAGTTATGCCAGGAGCATAATGTAATGTAATGTAATGTAATGTAATGTAATGTAATGTAATGAAATGGAATATAATATAATATAATATAATATAATATAATATAATATAATATAATATAATATAATATAATATAATATAATATAATATAATATAATATAATATAATATAATATAATATAATATAATATAATATAATGTATCAGCCTCCTGAGAACATGGAGTCAGATTCTCATCTCTCACCTCATCCTGGGAACCCTCAAAAACTCAACAAAGACAGAATTGTTTTGCCTGCTTTCGTTTCCTGTTTATAGACTGATATCAGCAATGTCTAATTGATACTGACCGCCAGCATCTTCAAATTCAGTCTGAACAGATATGAAAATCAAGGCTGACAAACAATATCATTTTGTCCCCATCCCCAGCATTTCCCTCATCCAACCCTTGGCACCCCTATGGATCAGGAATGGTGTGGCCAGCAGGAGCAGGGCAGGGATTCTTCCCCTGTGCTCGACACTACTTGGGCAGCACCGTGAGTGCTGTTTGTAGTTCTGGGTCCCCCAATTTAGGAAGGACATGGAAGGGCTGGAGCATGTCCAGAGAAGGGTAACAAGGCTGGGGAGGGGTCTGGAACACAAGTCCTGTGAAGAGTGGCTGAGAGAGCTGGGGCTGTTTATCCTGGAGATGAGGAGGCTCAGGGGAGACAAGGCAGTGTCAGGGCACAGGTTGGACTTGATGATCTCCAAGGTCTTTTCCAACCTTGCTGATTCTGTGATTCTCTGAAAGCACCCTTGGAGCAGTTGAAGGATGATCCCTGGTTCTCCTCTTCAGAAGCTCCAGCAGCCCAGGTGCCTCAGCTTCTCCTGCCAGCTCCAAAGCCCATCCTGTCAGTCCTGCAGAGCCTCTGCAGCTCCTCCTCACTGCCCAGCACAGGGAGCCCCAGAGCCAGACACAGCAGCCCAGATGTGCCCCCCTGGCCTGGGGTGCCTCTGGCAAGGGAGCAGCACCAGGCACTGCAGGAGCCTGCAGACAATTCCTGCAGCACTTGTAGGATGATCCTGCTGCCCAAGGGACGTTCCCATGGTGCCAAGTCAGGAACTGCAATGGGGAGTGGGGCCAGAGAGGAAAGGGCAAGCAGGGATGGGCTGTTTGCAGGCGAGGGAACAGGGGTGGGGAATAGGAAGAAATTTGTACCAGGGAAGAGTAAAGAAAGCAAAGGTGAAGCCAAGGAAATGCTCAGGGCAGTTTGGGGGTGGCTGCCAGGCAGCCCTGGCTCTGAGGAACAGCGTCTGCAGTGGGACAGGAATGTCCCAGCTGATGGGAACAAACTTTCTGGCTGACTGCAGAGGCCAGGACAAAGCTGAGTGATTTCCCTGCTGTCCCTCAGCCCTTGCTGGCCCCAGGGGCTGATGGCATTTGTGCTCCCTCAGGTTCATGTCCCCACAGCAACAGCATGGGGGTGCTCCCCCTGCTCTGTGCAATGCAAACAGGGGCTCCTGAGCCAGTGCTGCCGTGTCTGTGCCTGCAAGGATGGGGCACCTGTGTGAGCTGGGGGAGAGGCCAGGGCTGCAGAGGGGGAATGTTGTTGGCAGCTCCATCAGGACGCTCTGGGACGCTGCCCTGTGCTGTCCAGCGCAGTGGGGATGGATCAGCCCCTGCTCTGCTGCTCCTTCCCGTCTGCCCCAGGGCCCTTGCAGAGCCCCAGCCATGCTGTTTGCCCCCAGCCTGCCCACAGCCAGCCTGGGGCTGCTCACGGGGCTTTTCTGTGCTGAGCATTGGCCTGGGCATGTTCTTGAGAGAGCCTGGGCAAGGAGCTTGGTGCCCCCAGGGCCTGGCCAGAGGCGTCAGCGCTGCCCCAGCAGTGCCCATGGCCTGTCCCTGCTGCAGCCCCGGCACTGCCACCCCAGCGCTGCGCCCAGCCCCAAGAGCACTCAGGCCCTGCAGCAACACCAGGGCCACCAGGGCAGCAGGGCAGGGCCATGGCAGCAGCACTGGCAAGACCAAGTGATGCTGCTGCTGCTGGGCACAGCTGCTGGGCCAGCACTGATCTGCCCCAGCTCTGCACACAGACATTGCTGCTGCAGCTCCAGAGAGGGCAACAAAAGGGGGAGCTTCAGTGAAAACTTTGCTGGGAGATCCTTTAGTGCCTTTAATGCCACCGAGAGCACAGCCTCTGATTGACACAGTGTGTGGCCACGGGGAAGGTGGAGAGAAATAAAATGAGAAATGGCACAAGGAGTGGCTTTTCTTTGTGGCCAATATGAAAAAACTAAAACAAAGAAAAAGAACCTCCAAAATGAAACTATCAAAAAGTACCAAAGGTTATTACAAGTGATTTGCAGAAACTGGCCAGCAGTTTAATGTTCCAGAAACCATCCAGTCATCAGTGTCCACACTGCAGCCTTGAGCTCCTGGTTTCTTAGGCTGTAGATGAGGGGGTTCAGGGCTGGAGGCCCCACTGAGTACAAAACTGACAGGGTCAGATCCAGGGATAGGGAGGAGATCAAGGGGGCCTTCAGGTGAGCAATCATGACAGTGCTGAGGAACAGGGAGAGCACGGGCAGGTGAGGGAGGCAGGTGGAAAAGGCTTTGTGCCATCCCTGCTCAGAGGGGATCCTCAGCACGGCCCTAAAGATCTGCACATAGGAACACAAACCAGCCAAGTCCTAAACAGGCACAAACTTCAATGAGCCCAAGTTCCCTGTGGTTTTAGTGTGAGCAGTAGACCTTGAGGATCTGGGGGATTTCACAGAAGAACTGGTCCAGGGCATTGGCCTGCCACAGGGGCAGGGAAAATGTATTGGCGGTGTGTATGAGAGTGTTGAGAAAGGCACTGGCCCAGGCAGCTGCTGCCATGTGGGCACAAGCTCTGCTGCCTAGGAGGGTCCCGTAGTGCAGGGGTTTGCAGATGGACACGTAGTGGTCACAGCACATGATGGTCAGGAGGAAAAACTCTGCTGAAATGAAAAAGATAAAAGAAATGAGTTGGACTGCACACCCTTTGTAGGAGATGGTGCTGGTGTCCCAGAGGGAATTGCACATGGCTTTGGGGACAGTGGTGCAGATGGAGCCCAGGTCAGCGAGGGCCAGGTTGAGCAGGAAGAAGAACATGGGCGTGTGCAGGTGGTGGCCACAGGCTACAGTGCTGATGATGAGGCCGTTGCCCAGGAGGGCAGCCAGGGAGATGCCGAGCAAGAGGCAGAAGTGCAGGAGCTGCAGCTGCCCCGTGCCTGCCAATGGCAGCAGGAGGAAGTGGCTGATGGAGCTGCTGTTGGACATTTGCTGTGGCTGCACTTGGGCACCTGTTCATGGAGAAAAGGACAGTGAAGGATAAGACGAGATACCTGTAACCAAAATCAAAGCCATTTCCCACCCACCCTGCCCTGGAACACACAGAGACACCCTTGTGTGCAAGAGTTGCAGAAATTTTTTATCAGCTGCCCCATATCTCTGCTGGTATTCTTGGATATCAGAAACTCTCAGCATTTCTCTGCCCCCAGGGAGAACTAAGCAAGTTCTCTGAGGCCAAGTGATGAGTGGAGAGTGAGGGGAGATGATCTGTTGTTCTGACCTGTTCAGTGTTTCTCTGGACTGGAACCCTTCTCAGGTGGAGGGTGATCACCTTCCCACATTTCCCCTAAAATGTGACCAGGCACTGCTGGGAGCAGAGGGATCCACCACAGCCCAGCTCCACATTTGTAGCCAAGGACTAACATCACTCATTCCAACAACCCAGCAGCATTTTCAGTGTCACAAACCTCTGCCTTTCCCCATGGATCTTATCACTCAGAGATGATCTAGGACAGGTTTGCAAGCTGGGTTGAAGCTCCCGGCTTGGACTGAAATCTCAGAGGGACTTCCAAGTGTCCTTATGATGGCATTGGATGAAGGAAGATGCAGCTCCTTCCCTGGCTGCACTGACAGCATTGCCCAGAGCCGGGCACTGGGGACAGCATCACCCTGAGCCAGCTGTGCCCCCTCCAGAGCCCCCAGGGCTGGGCAGCTGCTCCCAGCCCTGTGCTCTGCAGAGGGAACTGGGCCTGCGGCTGCAGAGCTGCCCCATGGCTCTGCTGCAGCTCTGCCTGCACAGGAGGGGCTACACGCCTTGGAGCCCCGGCCCTGAGGGCAGAGGCTTGGCTGGGGCACAGGAGGGAGGGGGCTTGTTCAGAGGGAGGGGCTGCACTGGAGGGGATCCTGTGGACATCTCTCAACTCGCCCTGCCACAGCATTGCTGGGTTTTGTTTTCTCTCATTGCCTGATCTTCTCTCTGCTTCCTGAAGATTTTCCTCCTGCAGGGGTTTCCCTGTGCCTGATCTGTCCCTGCCAGCACTCACAGACCCCAAATCTCTGCACTCTCCCTGGCCTGACAGAACCCTGCCTGTTTGCAGGGCACTGTCTTGGGGCAGGTTCTGTTTGCAGTTTGGAGAAAGGACAGCTCAGACTGAGCCTGATGGCTCCAGCAAAGGTGCTGCTGCTGCTGCTGACCATGGACAGAGTGGCTGAAGGCACATTAGGGATCTCCTGTGAACCTACTGGTCACTAAAAGGAACAGTTTGGTTGTCTCAGGCACCACTTACCAAAATTCATAACTAATAATTAATATTCATCCTTTAATATTTATCCGCCCTTCCTGACACTCTCCAGTAGTAGGAATCTGAGCACAATCTCTTAGGAAATTGCCTCATTTTTATCAAAATCTATGTCTTGGAATATTCTGTGACTGATCAGAACCCCTCAGTACATCAGAGCTTCATGAGCATTTCACCTCCCCTGCACCAGAAATACCCAGAGTTGTACTCACAGAGTCAGCAGACATTGGGATGTTGCAGCTTTAGGAGATAACTGCAGGAGTTGCAGCTGCATTTTCCTGCAGCCAGAGATTCCTGTGCCAAGGCTGGCAGTGATTCTGCCCCAGGCACTTCTCAGTCCCTTCCCAGCCCTGCCTGATTGAAACTCTCTGTGCCTCTGAGCTGTGCCTGGGGTGGCTGCAGGCAGTGCCCCAGCCCTGCTGGGCTGTGCACAGGAGCTGCTCCTGGGCAGAGCAGTCTCTCTGCAGTGCTGCCCTTGCCAGGAGCTGCCTCTGGGCCAGGAGCCCAGCCCAGCTCAGCAGCACAGACACAGCACAAAGACTATAATGAACCTCTGGGGCTTTGTGCTGATGCCCTGAACATCAGTCCCTGAGAGGGAGCTGAAGAAACCTCTCAAGATCTTCGAGTCAGAATCCAACTCCAAAATCTCTTTGACTTTAAATGGCTCTCACTGAGGGACATGACAGAGAAAGTGTCCCCAGGCCCCAGGCAGAGCAGAGAACTGGAGGCACTGATGACAGCTGGGGACAAAGAGAAGACAAGTCTTGCTGCCCAGGGGCACAGCAGGGTCTGTGCCACCAAGGGCTGTGAGGAGACACCTTGTCCTGAGACACTGGGGCCTCCTGGCACAGCCCCATCCAGGCTAGGCACTGTCAGCCCCTTGTCCTGCCCTCAGCATCCCCCCCTATCTCACATCCCAGTGGCCTCAAGGATCTGCTGGAAGGAGTCCCTGGGGAGCCTTGCTCGGCAATGGCGCTGGGGGCTCCTGAATGCTCCCTGCAGGGACTGCAGGTTTTTCAAAGGACTTTGGGTTTTGCTTTGGCCTTGCAGTCTCTGAGAGCTTTGTGCAATCATGGCCTCCAATTATCTGCTGTAATTAGTCCATGGAGAGGCTTTGTCAGTAACAACCCTCAGTGGGGCTCATTAATGCTTCAAGGTACTTCAGTTATTTTAAGGTACTTGGTGTTTCCTTTTGATAGAGACTCCGTGAGAGATTTGTGCAATCATGGCCTCAGTTATCTGCTTTAACGAGTCCCTTGAGAGCTTTGTATTGACACTCAGTGGAACTCATTAATATTTTGAGGTAATAATGGTTTTTAAGGTGCTTTGGAATTTCCTTTCCTCAGTGAGGCTTCTGAGAGGTTTTTGTGCCATCTGGCCTCCAATTCTCTCCTCCAAGGAGTCATGAGGACCATGCTTAGGGAGGGACTTCAGTGGGACTCATTCATGCTTTGAGACACTCTGGGGTTTTCTTCTGTCTTTGACTCCTGGAAAGGTTTGTGCAATCTCCTCTCAGACCCTGAGATTCAAGGGCTCAGCTCCAAATGCACCATGGGGCTCATTAGAATCAAGCAAGTCCTGACAAACCATGGTTTTGCCTTGATTTCCCTCTACTGTAGTGCAGTTCACTAGGAAGTTTTTTTTCTATTGTTATGGAGAAATATTTCAAAGAGCTTCTAATAAATCCACATTCCTGTTTTAAGGGTGTATGGTTCTATTTAGAGAAGAAATGTTAGCAGCCTTCTGTGACTGATATTGACCCAGGAACTTTCCTAAGGAGCTCTGGCCTGCTCTGAGAAGCTGTGTCTTGAGATCTGACACAGTGTGGAGAGCCTTGCTCCACATTTCTAAACCCCATCCTGTCTCTTCTCACTCACCTGGCATCAGCTTAGCTTGGAGAACTGGCTGCTCTCAGGCAAAGAGGGTTTTTTTTCTTTTCTTTTAGCGCTCTAAAACTCCTAAGCTTCCTGTTGAAAACAGACACCCTCCTCAAGTGTGTGCCAAGCCCAAGCTGCCACCAAGACCCCTCCAGACCTACCCTGGGCCAGCTGTGAGGATGTGTGGAGGCCCAGAGGCCTACCATCAGAGTCTCAATCCCCCAGACATGGAGGACTGGTTCTAGATAAGAGGAATAGGCTTTCAGGTTAGGGTGAGATGCTTTCTTCTCATATTGACCTTTGCAGACACATGCTGATTTATGTTATGTTAGGTTGCCCCATTGGCCCATTGGCCTAATTACCCTAGTTCAACTCCTATTGCCCACGTTTGTTTGGCCCTAGAATGTTCTCTCTCTGTCCCTCAGTTTGCTGTATTCCTCAACCCTTGTTTCCCTATTGGCTGACCTGAGATCTGACCCCTCCTCTGCACCATTTTCCCCCATATCCATTGGACCCTGACCCTCAGCTCCACCCTCACTACCCCATATAAGACCCTGATCCCTCAGCCTACACCCTGTCTTCGTCCCTGGACCCTGTTCAGCTGTGTAGCCTGTTCCTGTACCAATAAACCCAGTTTGCTGGAGATCATATGAAAACCCATCCTGCTCATTCTGTCAGCTTTCTAAGGGAGCAGTGAGGTTTGGGCTTATGAGTGCTGGACGTTCCAAGGGCCTCAGTAGTGCCATGATGCTACACATGGCGCCCAAAGAGGAACCAGATTCCTTAAGGTCCCTGTGAGCGTCTCCAGCAGTGATCCTGCCAGCCAGACGTCACTGGAAGCTGTACCCCTTTGGGTCAGCCACAACACTGAAGTGAGACTCCAGTTTTATCTAATCTCGCTAAAGAAGAAGTTGATAATCCCCTCAACATCTATGGGACCTGCTTCTCTGACAGCCCCATAAGCCCCACTTTGGCTGGAGATTGTGCCTGTGAGACTGAGAGTGAGAGACTGAGTGGCAAAGAGCTCCCAGCAGTTTGGTCTTCTGGTTTTCTGTTCCTGTGGGTAGGCATTCCCTCTTCCACTGGGGGCAGCTATGGGAAATACTCATTCCCAAGCTGAAAAGGATGTTTTTGTTAAGTTTTGGAGAGTTTTAAATTTAGAGGGGAGTTAATTTTCTGAAGGGAGTTTAAAAGGTATTGTTCATGGTTATTTGAGGAGCTTCCTGATATCTCTGTTGATTCTCTCTATCAGTTATCGTTTTGGGATGCTGTTGGGGATAAGCTTTATATTTTACAAAAACAAGGGGTTTTAAAAGTTGAGAAATTTTATCTGTTGTTTCATTCAATTTATAGGATCATTTAATGAGTGCATGGTTCCAACCCTTTGCCCCGGTTTATTCAACCCACACTTCACGTTCCCAAACCCAGGTTCCCTGAGAACAGGATGGGAGATGGAGCCTGCCCTTTGGCACAGACAAGCCATTTGCTGTCTGCCATCTCCCCTCCTTTTCTGTCCTCTCCTCAGGGTGGCAGTGGCCATGCTGCCTTGAGATATTCCCTCACCCACATTCCTGCATTCCCTACTTCTAATCCTCCTTCCTATAAATCACAAGATGGCAATACTCCTGTTAGAGAGACCGCCATTTTTGATTCCCTCCCACCTTCATTCCCATTTCCCACCTTTGCTCCAGGTGCCTCCTCTGTGTCGGGTCTCACCTTAATGTTGAATTCCACTGCCGCATTAGTCCCTCCCCTATCATCAGAAAGGTTCTCCCCAATGCGGGCTGCACCTCTCCACTTCCAGGCCTCTTCTCCAGTCCAGCCTCTTCCAGTTCCCACATCACTGGAACCAGACATGGGGCCAACTAGAAGGAAGCCATTTTGGCTACCAAAGGCCTTCAACGCCAGGCATTGCCGGTCGGCACAAAGGCCTGCGCCTCTGCCAGCAGACCTGCCTCCTCTACAGAGGAAAAGAGTGATAGCTTATCTGAGAGTGAGGATGAGCCCAAGGATTCTTGGCAGAGGATGCGGAGAAAAGCTGCAAAGGAGGGGGACTGGGAGGTGGTATCCAAGATTCAGGTGGCACCTGTGCAGTATAAGTGGGGCCAAAACCTAAATGGGAATCCATAGGGAATAGATTCCCATTTAGGTTTTGGCCCCTGGGAATCCATAGGGAATAGATTCCCATTTAGGTTTTGGCCCCTGCTTATACTGCACAGGTGCCACCTGAATCTTGGATTCCCTACCTCCATAGGGAAATGAAGGACTTAGTAAAGCTGCCAAGGATTATGGGAGGGGTTCTCCCTATTTTAACAATTTGCTGGACATGCCATTTACTGCCCACACAATGGTACCACAAAATCTAAAATTGTGTATGAAAATTTTATTGTCATCTGATGAATTTATTTTCTGGAAAGGAGTTTGGATAAATAAAGTTCATGAGTTATCAAAAGGTTATGTTGAGGAAGAAGGGTGACAACACCTCACAATGGACCACATTACCAGGGAAGGAGACTATACTAGACTGCAGTATCAGGCTGAAGTCATCCCCCAGTCAATACTGGAAGATCTCAAAGGCGCTGCATGGTCCACCTTCCTCCAAACACCTGATGCTTCTACACCCCACACTGACTTCACTTACATTCACCAGGGCTCGGATGAGAGCTATATCAAGTTCATAAAGCACCTTATGAAAGCCCTGGAAAAACAGGTAGTTGATCAAAAGGTCCAGGATTATCTTATTAGCAAATTAGCTTTCTGTAATGCCAGTATTGACTGCAGAAAAGTTCTTCACAGCCTCCCCCTTGACCCTGAGCCAACCATTGCTCAGATGGTTGATGCTTTCATTTGCCAGGCGATCTTAGAGTGTGACTCCATTCTAGCCAAGGCCACCAGCCAGGGTGCAATTTAAATGCCGGCTGCAGCAAACGTGCTTCCCCACAATACAGAATGTAATAAAGGCAATGGAAACTGTTATAACTGCAGGAAAACTGGACATGTAGCAAAAGACTATAAATACAAGAATACTGTTCTGGTTTTTTACCCAGCCCTCAGTCCCACAGCCATTACCCAAACTGTTCTTGAAGCCAACAGCACTACCAGCCCTCAGGAAACTCCCAGCAGAGCATGAAATGACACCAAATATGAAGTTATTCTGTCTCACCCTTCCGTTGGTGAGAGATGTCCTAGGTTACAATATAAAGATGTATTCTATTCCCATCCTCAAGAGCTGTTGAAACAGGAGGGGCATTGTTTTATTCCTTATCTCCTCTTAATAGGCCCAATGCCTTTCTGCATGACTCAGAGATAATGCCCTCCAGGAGCCATTTCTGTTTAATGGACCCACCTCATGACTCATAGAATGATATCAGCCCATTGTGAGATGCTCCACCCAGGGGGGAAGAGCTAAGCATGCCCCCCTGGATATTATCTGCGGTTTGGGACAAAACAAGCTGCCTTTCCACTGGATTCCCCAGAGCAACAGCTGCCCTTTCCACTGGATTTTCAGAGGTAGGTGGTGGTTTGATGAGAAAGAAGTGGGAATTCTGGGATGCTGTGGTCAATCCAATGGGTGCTTGGATTTTGATATTGGCACCTGGTGTAGCCAGTGGGGTTTGGACACACCTCTGAGAACACACAGGGGTTAAAAGCAGAGCTTCGGCCCTGGGAGGCTCTCTTGGGACTTCGAGGGAAAGAGGTTAGATCGCCCGACCTTGTCCAGCTGTGGCTGCTGGGCGGGGGAGGGGTAGCCATGTGGTAGGCCTGGGCCTGGACAGAGACGGGGGGTGAGGAGGCCCTTGAGGATGGAAGGGTGGAGGAGCCCCAAGAGACATCGGGCAGCCATCCCCCCCCCAGGAGAGAGAGAGGGAGAGCCGGCGACAACGAATGTGATAGCAGCCGGCCCAGGAGGAGAAGGAAGGGGGGGAAGTGCAGCGAGGAGGTGCCCGGCCGGAGCAGCAGTGTGTGTGGGAGTGCCGGAGATCTGGGACAGGCAGAGACTGAAATTTTTAACCCCTTTCTTTCATGATTGGAACCTTGCAAAAATGCTGATCCTCCTCAGAGCTGAATAAGAAGAGAGATAAGAGATGAGATAACAAGGACTTGGCCTGGGGGAAGTGGAGAAGACTGGCTGAGTGGAGAGAGAGATGATTGGAGTGGCCTTTTGGCTGGACTTTTCTTGTGTAGCCATAGACTCAGTTTTATTCCTGTGACACAGGGACTGCACTTAGGGGGAGGCAGTGCCTCAGAACCAGGAGGGTCCATTGTGGGGACCCCTCGGGCCCAGGGGGTTGGAAAAAAATGGGGGGGACAGATGTCCCAAAGCAGAGACTGTGCCTTTTTGGAGTGAGACAAGGCATCCTTAAAAGACAACCCTAAAAGCAGCTCTGGTCCATGCACAGTCGTGAGAGCACTGGGCATGGAAGGAAGATGTCACAAATGGCAAAAGGACTTTCCTGGTGGTGCCGAGTGACATGGAAGCACACAAGGTTTCAGCGTGTTTCCAGGGGAAGCCTATGGTGCAAGAAGGACTCCTCTCCTCTTCATGGACTGAAGTTTGAGTATTCTAAAGGGTGGTGCCAGACTGGGCAGTTGGTGATTTGGGGGAATGTATCGGATTGGGAAATTTTGGTGGTGGGGAGGAGGAAAGTGTTTTTTGTAAGGTTTTCAATTTTTTCCCTTATAGTTTTTTTCCTTCTTTTCTTGTAGTTTAGGTAATAAAGTTTTCTTTATTTCTAAGCTGGAGCCTGCTTTACTTATTCCTGGTCACATCTCACAGCAGACATTAGGGAGAGGGTATACTCATGGGGGCACTGGCTCTGTGCAAGGCCCAAACCATGACACCCTACTACAGGATCGCTGCTCCAACATAACCACATCTGCCACTCCAGGAGGACTGCAGCCACCATTCCAAGTGGACTGCTACCAACACCCTGACCAGCAGAGTGACAGGTTATATTCTGACTTTATCAGTGTTTTTTATTTTGTATTATTGCAGGATTTTTTTTCCTAATAAATTGTATTTCTGACTTTGAGTCTCTCTCTGGTTTTGCTTTCAAACTAGAGCAAATGGAAAAGCCTGTGTGGGTTTCCTGACAAACAAACCCACCTCAGAAACCACCTGCTCAGTCCAGGCTGCCTGGAATGATGTCACCCTTCTACAAGGGACAGTGTGAGCATGAATGATCTCTGGGAGCAGAATTTTCTGAGTCTTGCAGCTGAATTCTCTGTCCCTGTCCTTTCCCTGGATCTGTGTTGCAGATGAAGCTACTGGTGTCATCCTCACCTTTTACCTTTCTCTTGAATGCAAACAGATGTTCCCAGGTCTATTAAGCATGATTTTTCAAAGTTGCTACAAAACTTTTGTGTTCCTCATGGAACGAAGGGGCCATTTTGACACTGAGGAGGTGACGTGGAAGCAAGGAGTCAGTTGTGACCCATGGAAATAAGGGGCCATGGTGACACAGCTGGGCCACATGGATCTAGTGGTCCATTGTGACACTGTGGATCCAAGGAGACAATGGAGACACCCCCAGAACCTCATGGAACCAAAGAGTCCATGGTGACCCAGCAGGGCTGCATGGAGCCAATGGTCCATGGTGGCACTGCCCATCCAAGAAGGCCATTGTGACACTGAAGAACTTCATGACACCAAATATCCATGGTGACACAGCAGGGCAACATGGGAACCAAGGAACGGCTGTTGGCGGTATGGAAACTCATGGAACCAGGAGCCGTTGTGGCACTGCAGAACCAACAGAGCTGCTGGACCTTGTCCACTAGCCCTGCACAGATCCTTGGGAGGCACGGCAGGAGCAGCACCCTGGGAGCCTCTCTGGGATCCATGGCCCACACTCCCAGGGGCAGGAATTCCAGTTCTCAGACAGCAAAAGGTGTTCCTGCCCTGGAAGGCAAAGCTCTTAAGAAGGAGAAAAAGGCCAAGTGGAGCAAGATCTTAGAGTGACATTTCACTGCCAGCCTTCATAGCTTCACCCGTGGTTCTTGTAGCTCCTGGATTGGGAAATCAATCAGGGCAGGGTCTTTGGTGGGAGCTGCCCATGGTCAAGAGAGACACTGAGAGAGAAACAGAGCAGGCAAAGAAAGGCAGGAGAGAAAGAAGGGCACAAACGCAATCAGCTGCGAAGGTGGCACTCTGAAAAACAAACTGGAACTGACAAAAAATGCATGGGACAGAAGTCAGTAATTCTGAAAGTTTTATTTACTATCAAAGTACAGGCCACACGTCCAGCCCCACACAATCCCAATCCCACACCCTCAAATTTGGATGCCACTTCTCCCAATCTCCTTCCAACCCCATCTCACCCTGGACATTGTGGAATCAAGTAGATTTGTCATGGGACTGAGTTTTTCTCAGGTGGGAATAAGGCATTTTGACATGGATTGGTCAATTTTGGGGTAAAATGGAGGTGTTTTCAATGGGATTGAATCATTTTGAGGTGACAGACCAATCTATCTGGAATTCTGGAGTGCAAAGATATGGAGAACACTTGCTGAAATCCCCCAAGAACCCACAAATCCTACACAACAAATGTTCACAAACCATAAATACCACCTTAAATACATTTTAAATGGCGGGACGTTAGGCATCCTTGATCAATTACTTTCATTTTAGTCCCATTTCAGGTGTTTTTAAGTGATAAAGACAAATCAGAAGAAAATTAGGGCCAAAAGGATAACCAGCCAGGTGTCCTCCCAACATGGATCACGGGGAATGTGGGTCCTCCCATGGGGATGAAGCTGCACCAGTGCACAAAGCTCCTCCTGCAGTTGGAGCACACGCAGGGCTTCCCTTACCGGTGCCTGCGTTGGTGTCGGGTCAAGGTAGAGCTGTGTGAGAAGCTTTTCCCACACTGGGGACACTCGTAGGGCCTCTCCCCGGTGTGGATGCGCTGGTGGATGATGAGGTGGGAGTTGCGTTGGAATCCCTTCCCGCAGTCAGGGCAGCGGAAGGGCCTCTCCTCAGTGTGAATCTGCTCATGCAGGATGAGATGGGAGCTGATCCGAAATCTCTTCCCACACTGGGGACAATTGTAGGGCCTCTCCCCAGTGTGGATGCGTTGGTGCCTGATGAGTTCTGAGCTGCAGCTGAAGCCCTTCCCACATTCCAAGCACTCGTAGGGCCATTGCCCGGTGTGGATCATCTGGTGGCGGATCAGGGTACTGCTCTGGCTGAAGCTCTTCCCACACTCCAAGCACTTGTAGGGCTTCTCCCCATCGTGAAGCTGCTCATGCACCACCAACTCCGAACCCTGGCTGAAGCTCTGTCCACCTTCCTGGCCCAGGGTGGGCCTCCCTCCTCAGAGCACCCTGGGCTGGGTTTGGAGCCCCTCCTTCTGAGGGACCTCTGGGACTTTTCCTCCCCATTGGATTCTTGTGCCATGGAGCTGCTCAAAACAGCCTCTTCCATGAGGTTCTGCTGTGGGGATTTGTCCGCCCTGGTCTCCATGTGCACCTCCTTGTCTGGGGGAGGAAGGACAAAGAGAGGATGAGATTTGCCTCTGTGCCAGAGGGAAGGGGAAGGAGATCTCCCCAGTGCTTCCCCGGCAGGATGGCATTGGCAGTGGCGTTGTCCTGCAGCCAGGGGCCATGCTGGGCTGGGTGATGGAGCAGGAGAGAGGGGGAACGGGGCACTGACTTCCTCCTCACCCGCCTGGGTATCCTGGGGCATTGTCTCAGTTTGAATAGACAGGTATCTGCTAAGGAAGGCAGGAGCCTCCCTTGAAATGGAAAATGTAAACAACCTCCTTCTGAACAGTTATAATTTTGAAATTATGGGGCTCTAAGGCAACAGATATGGGAATGGGAATAACAGTTATTTAGCAGGAAAATTAAAATATAAATGCAATAGTACAAAGAAAAAATACCGACAGATTCAGAATACGACCTGACACCGTATGGGTTACGGTGGCGGTGGCAGTCCCAATAAACGGTGGCTGCAGTCCTCCTGCAGTGACAGGTGTGGCTCTGTTGAAGCAGGGATCCTGTAGAACAGTGGGGTTTTCCTCTGAAGATCCAGTGGTGGTGGTGTTGGGCCTGGTCTTCCTCTGGGAATCCAGTGGAAAAGGCTGACTCTGCTCTTCCCGCCCTCTGATTATATCCAGGTAGGAATGCTTGGCTCCTCACTCTGGGTAGAGATTTTCACAATGGGATGATGGAATTTTATCAGTCATGCAGTGGCACTCAATGGCCTATTAACAGAAGATATCTCCGAGGAGGGAGGATGGGTTGTGGAAGAGATAAAGAAAACTGCTCAATTAACAGAAAATAACTGCCACATCAGATAGGAATAGAATACCCGCCCCATATCCAACCTAAGACAGCTGGGAAATTCTTAGCAGCATTCTGTGTCTGTGTTCATGTGTATTTTACACTCAAAGTCCCCCAAATTTCCAAGAGGTTTTCCCTGGGGTGTTGTCTTGTCCTTGTGTCCCTCTGCACCTCCCTGTGTCACTCTGTCACTGTCACCTCCACACATCTCTGAGCCCACTGGCACCTCCCAGGTTTGCACTGAATCCCTCCCTCCTGCCCTCCAGCACCAGCAATGACCGCGGCAGGGAGCTCAGAGCAGGAGCAGCCAGGCCAGGGCTAATGCCAGGATCAGGAGCACCTGGCAGAGGCAGGAGGAATCCCCCATTCCAGGCGGTGCAAGGGGGGCACCCGTGTCCCCTCCCAGCCCCAGGGTAACAGACCAGGGAGGAGATGCCTCAGCTGCCTCAGCTGAATCGCTTCCCTCAGGCCTTGGCCTGGGAAGTCTCTGTCTGGAGCACAACCTCTAGAGAAGAGTTTCCGCAAGGAAGAGAAAAGAAAGGAATTGTTTCTTCCCTTTCTCTCATCACTGCCCCTTGTGCTGATTTTCTTGTCATCTTTTAGCAAAACCAACAAAAAAGCATCTGGAATGAGGTGTTTCCCAGGGTCAGTTCCTAAATAGGGCCAAAGGAAGGTTTTCTGCCAGGGAAAAAGTGACAAATGTGGGATTTGTTCAGACAGTTGAAAACAAGACAGTTTCTAAGCACTGGAAATCCAGAGACTATAAAAATCAGAGTTTGCAGTTGTAATGGTCCATTGTCCTCCCTTTTCCCACTGCTGATTTGTCACATTCCAACTCCAGAGGAGCAGATTATGGAAAGAAGACCTGCAAGGACTGTTGGAGGCCTAATCCCAGAGACTAGAAGAAAGAGTGAAATCAGGAAAAGATTTCCAGTTGGTTTCTTACCATATTTACCACAAATAGCTCTGCAGTCCATATACAATATCCAGATGAAGAGGCACATTCCTGGTTTTTAATGCCAAATTGCAGTACTTTGGCAATTCTTTCTGGATGAGAACAAACCACAGGCCAATAATTGACCCACTTCAGTTCCCAAATCAGAAATCATTCAACTTCTACCAAGATGTCTTTATCTGCAGATGTCCCAGATTGCAAGGCAAGATGGATTCTGTTTGCCATCTGTATGGCAGTTTTCCTTATCTCTTCCACAACCACTCCTCCCTCCTGGGGGGACATCTGCTTATAACAGGCTATTGAATGTCACTGCATGGCTGGTAAGAACTACAGCATCCCATTGGGAGATACTCCGCCCAGAGGGAACAGCTAAGCATTCTAGCCAGATAGAATCTGGAGATTCTGGAATAGCAGCACAGCTTCTCCCCTGGATTTCCCAGAGGAACAGCAGCTGCCTCTTCTTCCACTGGATCCTCAGAGAAAGACTACACCCTTTTCTACAGGACCCCCTGCTCTAACAGAACCACACCTGACACTCCAAGGAGGACTGCAGCCACATTTCCAGTTGGATTGCTTCCAACAGAGTGTCAGGTTGTGTTCTGACTCTGCCATAGTTGTATTAGTTTACTGCATTGTTTATTTTATCCTTTTATTTTCTTCCCTATGAAATAACTGTTATTTTTCTGCTTCCATATTTTTTGCCTGAGAGCCCCTTAATTTAAAATTTGTAGCAATTTGGAGGCAGGGAGGTTTGCATTCTCCATTTCATGGGAGGCTTCTGCCTTCCTTAGTAGACTCCTGTCTTTCCAAACCAAGACAGCAGGACTGAAGGCACTTTGATTCCTTTTGTCCCAAGTTTCTCCTGAGTTCATGACTTCACATGAACTGGAATGTCCCAACAGCACAAAAAAAACCACAATTAGCAGATCCAACCCCCAGGTCACCATTAAATGCACTCGATCCACGCCTTCCACAGCCCAGCAGCAATTCCCGCCTCTGCCCCCAGCTCTGGCTCAGCCTGAGGGGCATCGCTCTGGTGTGTGTGGGGCGGCTCCTGCAGGACACAGCGCTGGGAGCCACTCTGTGTCCCACAGCTTTGGCATCTCAGGCGCCGCTCCACAGCTGCGGGGCTGAGCCACCACTGTTCCATGACTGTAGTTCCTGTGCCACCACTGTTCTATGGCTGGAGTTCCTGTGCCACCACTGTTCCGCCTTTTCCATGCTCACTCCACTGCTGCTCAAAAGCTGTGCTGTGCTGTTTCAGCACGGTTCCTCAGCTCCTGCACCACTGCTCCACTGCTGCTCCAACACTGCTCATCTACCACTGTTCCACTGCTCCTCCCCTGCTCCCCTGTTGTTCCTCAGCTGCTGCTTCTGTTCTAGTGCTGCTGCCACAGCTGTGGTGTCACAGAGAGGGGAATGTTCGGGCAGCAACCACTGTGGTGTCACAGAGACTGGGACAACGGGACTGCCACAGCTCTGGTGTCGTGGAGAGGGGAATGTTGGGGCGGCTGCTTCTGTAGTGTCATAGAAGCTGCAACTGGGGCTGCCACCACTGAGGTGTCACAGTGAGGGGAACGTTGTGGCTGCCACCACAGTGGTCTCATACACATGAGAATGCTGGGGTTGCCTCTGCTGTGGAGTCATAGAGAGGAGAACATTGGAGCTGCCTCTGCTGTAGAGTTATAGAGTGGAGAATGTTGGGGCTGCCAAAGCTGTGGTGTCACAGACAGGGGACTCTGGGCCTTCCACTGCTTTGGTGTCACAGAGAGGGGGACTTGGGGCTGCCACAACTATGATGTCACAGAGAGGGAAATGTTGGGGCTGACACTGCTAGGGTTCCCCAGACAAGGGATTTCTGGAGCTCCCACCGCTGTGGTATCATAGAGAGGGGAATGTTTGGGCTGCCATCCTTGTGGGCTCAAAGACAGGGTAATCTTGGGGCTGCTACCCCTGTGGTTTCCTACAGAAGTCAATGTTGGAACTGCCAACTCAGTGGTATCACAGAGAGGGGAATGTGGGGGAGTCACTGCTGTGGTGTCACAAGGGGAGCATTTGGGGCTGCCACCCCTGTGGTGTCACTGAGAGGGCAATGTTGGGGTTGCCGCTGTGGTGCTGTCATAGAGAGGAGAATGCTGCGGGTGCCACCTCTGTGGTGTCACAGAGAGGGGAATGCTGGGGTTGCAATTTCTTTGGTGTCATAGACAGGGGGACATTGGTATTGCCACTGCTGTCATGTCACAGACAGGGGAACTTTGAGGTTGCCACCACTGGGATGTCACTGACAGGGCAATGCTCGATCTTGAACATCTGTGGTATCATAGAGAGGGGAACGTTGGTGTTGCCACCACTGTTGTGTCACAGATATGGGAACACTGCCAAACCACCCCTGGTGCTGTGCCCACTCCAGTGCTGCTCCTCTGTGACACTGCAGTGCCTCCTGGGAACACTGTAACACTGCAGTGCCTCCTGGGAACATTGTCACATTGTGACAATGGGAATATAGGGGCCCTGTGACACTCCAGAGTCTTGTAGAATCCATGGAACCAAGAGGAGACTGAAACTCTGGGACTTCATGGAACCATACATTGTGATACCTCAGGGCCTCATTCTTTCCAGGAATCCTTGTGACACTGCAGAAATAAATGGAACCAAGGGGACATTGTGACACTGTGAAGTTCATGAAACTGAGGGGATGCTCTGAGACTCTGATGCCTAAAGATGCTCAGGAACCATTGTGACACTGTGGCTTGTGGAACCAAAGGCACACTGTGACACTGTGGGGTCTCATGGAATCCAGAGGCCCTTGTGACTCAGTGAGGCCAGTTGGAACCAACAATCCATTGGGATCTCCCAGAACCTTGTGGTGTCCAGGGATCCTTGTGACATTTTGGGGCCTCATGGAACCAAAGGGACACTGGGACACTGTGTGATCTCAGGGAACCAAGGGGACTCAGAGACACTGTGGGGCCTCCTGGCTCTCAGTCACTTCTGACACTTGTGTCCATCTACAAGGGGGAAAAACTCAGCAGCTTAAGCCTGTTGATCCAGAATATTCCCATCTCCATGGAGGGTGTTCTTGCCAGCTATGGTGCTTTGTGTTCTCTCTGTGCTCTCTGGGGGAATTGCATTCTACAGGAGACCCCAAACACTCCAGTAGCTGACACCACAGAGCCTCCTGTGGGGTGCGGGCAGAGGCATCTTTCACTCCATTATGTTGCTTAGAGCCCATCCAAGCTGGAATGTTTCCAAGGATGGGGCATTCACTGGCTCTCCACCAAGGCTAACAGTGAAAGCAGGGTGCTGGGGGAGGCAGCAGGGAAAGCAGACGCTGTGCTGGGTGAGCGAGGGAAGAGGATGAGTGCAGAAGGCACAGCCCACCAGGAGGCCACCAGGCAGAGACGTGGAGCCTCCCCAGGTGAGGGTGACCTGCCCAGGGAGTGCCCTGCTGCCCCCGAGGACTGTGCTGCCACCCTTGGCAGAGGTGTTTGCCCAGCAGGATGTCCCCTGGTCACCCAGGGCCGTGCCACTGCCCCAGGCAGGAGGGCACTGTCAGCTGAGTGTGCTGTCCCTGGGTTCAGTGCTGGAGGTGCCCCGAGCAGCCTGGCTGTGTTAAATGAGCACCCTGCAGCCCCTCTGTGCCCTGCCGTGGCTGCAAAGACTCCTGAAAGGACTGGCTGCTGTGCAGCTGTGCCCTCTGCTGCCCCTTGTTCTGCCCTGCAGGCAGAAACTGCCACAACCGCCCAAGAGCAGCGCGGGTTGTCAATGGAGCGCGCTGCTGCTGATCCAGAGGGTGGAGAGATGTCATGCTGCAGAGTCACATTGAACAGGCACTCTGCAATTCTTCTGTGCCCTGCTGCCACAGCTGGAACCCCAGAAGCAGCACTTGGTAGCAGCAGCGAGGCTCTTTGCCCCTGCAGCCGCTGCAAGGCACCCAGCTGCCACCACTGTGAGATGCCTTCCTCCTGCAGGACAGTGCCTGGCCATGGAGCGGGGTTTGCTGCCCCTCCACCAGGCCTGCCATACCAGCTGAGATCTCAGAAGCAGCGCCTGGCCCCTGTGAGATTCCAGCTCCTCTGTGCCATGCGGCTGCCCCTGTAGCCATCTCTGCCTGCGGTGGAACCACCTCTCTGTGCTTTGCTGTGACTGAAAGCGCCCCTACAGCTGTGCCCAGCCACGGCGAGACAGTGCCAGGCCCCGGCAGGGGAGTGCCCTGACACAGTAAGGGGGTGCCTGGCAGAGGAGCCATTCCTGGCTGCTATGGAGCTGCCCGTGCCTGTTGCCAAGCTGTACCTGGCTGCTGTGAGACTCTCAGCTGCTGTGGAACACCTGGCTACCATCAAGCCGTATCTGTCGCTCCATGTCCTGCTGTCGACTGCTGTGAAAAGGCGTCTGCTGAGCAGTTCACACGGGGGAGGTCACCAGGGGGGTCACCAGGCAGGTGCCCCGCCTTGGCCATCACCCAGCAGCCAGCTTAGAACTGGTGCAAACCAGGGGAATCCGACTGTTTAATTAAAACAAAGCATCACAAAGGCCTGAGGTGGGTGTTGATGCAATGTGATTTCTGCCCAGTGCTCTGAATGTCAAAGTGAAGAAATTCAATGAAATGCAGGCAAATGGCAGGAGCGACTATGACTCTCCTAAGGCAGTTTTTGAGAGTATAGTTACAAACTGGGCATTGCTGCAGAGATTGCACCCCCTCATGGACCTGCTGGATACCCTGTGTAATGTAACCCAATCGATCTCTGCCCCAGCACAGAGGCAGTGGGGAACGTTGGGCGCCAAAACTGAAGCAGTGCAGCTGGAGAAAAATGGTCCTTCTCGGACGTCCCGGTCAGCTTTCCAGCGCTGCTAGCAGTAGGTGGGCACTATCCCAATCTCCGTGGTTCGGGACAGCACCTAAGGCAAACGCTCTGTGCTATGACAGTAGCAGTTCCTTGTGGTAGCACGTGGCTTGTCTTATGGCTACAGTCAGCAGAAATAAGAAGAGAGCGCTCTCCAGCTGTGGTGAATCCAGGCTTATTGAGTCCCAGGGAAAACCGACAACCGAAGAGGAAGAGGGGGAAGTTGCAACAGCTTATAAGGAGGAAAGGACACAGGGGAGGAGTCAGTCCTTGGATGAATAGGATTGCAGAGGGGAGTGGGATACCAAAGATTGACTTAGGGAGAACACCAATGGGAATAACTTGAGGGTGGAGCTTCGGCCCCTGAGCCAATCACTCGACGCTCTAGTTAGATGTTTCTAGAGAGTTCCAGAGAGAAGGGTGGGAGCGCCAAGTGACGGACAGGGCACCGGGGAGGGATTTGAGACAGGGCACATTTATCTCCAAGGCGACAGGGGAGGAGCTGGGATAACTGGCAGCACAAGGGAGGGAAGGGAGAACCAGGGCAGAACCATTACAAGATAGGGGGGAACAGAACAGTCCAACTTATACAGACCCAACACAACAGTGAGGGATTGCAGGACTGTTTTGATTCCTAAGTCAACCAAACCAGATCGCCTCAAGGAAATTAACAACTGGAGACCTATCCCAATCATTTCCATCTTGCTAAGACTGTTCTCCAGGATTTTAACAGCCAAACTGACCAAGGCTTGACCCTCAATCCAAGGCAAACAGGCTTTATAAGAGCAGTGGGATGCTCTGAAAACCTGAAACTCCTGCAAATCATTATTCGGTCACAAAAGGAGAACACAAACCCCTGGGTGTTGTATTTGTGGACATCACCAAGGCTTTTGACACCATAAGCCAGCAGCACATTCTACATGCCCTAGTGCAAAGGGAAGCAGATTGCCACATCGTCAATTTGGTGAGCAATATTGTGAAAAATGTTTTTGTGATTTGTGTCAATCTGCAATGGAATCAGCAAATGCTTGTATCTGCTGTGTGGAAAATGGATGCATTCCTTGGGATAGATACAAGGAAGGGTTTTGAAACTTTCTATAGCCAAATAAAGCTTTGAAATAGGGGAATTATGGTAAAGTAAAGAGATGAGGTAGAAAGATGGCTGATGCTTAGAGTAAAATAGAGGAACTTGTAAAGCTAAAGGGACTGCAATGTGACTAAATGCTTATATATAATAAAAAGCTTAACAAAATATTGTAGCAGATAGCGGTGAAGGGGTCTCCCTCCAGATGAGCAAAAGAAGGACAGGAAGCCAACAACCACCTGGAAAGATGATGAAATTGCTGATTCCAGCTTACTGATATTTACTCATTTGTATTAACCAAGCACATTGGAAAATGCTTTATAAGCTTAAAAACAGTATATATACTTTACTGAATTTGTAAGTAGTGTGTGCCGTGAGTGGAGCGGTGACTCCTCGGCCACCCAGCGCTGCTTGCTCACCTTCTTTTAAATCAAAGATATAGAAATAAAATTCGCATTGACTATTGAAATTTTATGTATTAGTATGATCTTTGTGACATGCCAGCATTCCCAGTATGGTCCCAGAATAATCCCAGTTACTTTCAAGCACTCCCAGGATGGTCCCAGTTACCTGCAGCTAGATCAACCCAGTCAGTCCCAGGATTATGCCAGTTGCTCCCAGTGTGCTCCCAGTTGCTCCCAGTCACCCCCAGTCCAGGGATGATGTGCATGGTGTGTTCCCAGTCACTCTCAGAAACTCCCAGTGTTAATCCAGTCAGTCCCAGTACAATGCAGAGATGAGCCCACTGTGGTCCCAGTTGCTGCCAGTATGAACCACTTGTGCCCCACATGGTTCCAGTTTCTCCCTTTCAGCCTGACTTTTGTTCCAGTCTCTCCCAATATATCCCAGTTCCTTCTAGCATATTCCCAGTCACTCCTGGCATAATCTGAGTTCATCCCAGTGGAAGGCCAGTTGCTTCTAATGACCCCCAGTGTGCACCCAGCATGATCCCAGTTCCTCCCACTCGCTCCTGGCATGATCCCACTTGCTCCCAGTATATCCCATTTGCCTCAACAGGGCCACAATTGCACCCAGCAGGCTCCTACTCAGTCCCGGTATGATCCCATATGATCCCATTCACCTCATTCTGATCACAGTCTCCACCAGCAGGGGTCCAGCTGCTCCCAGTAGGATCCCAGTATGATGTCAGTACAAACCCAGTACAATTCCAGTCACTGCCCGTATGATCACAGTATGATCCCAGTACAGCTCACTCCCTCCCAGTGATGAAAATCCTGGGATCCCCCAGCCCTCTCTGCATTTGCCCCTCCCAGATCTCCTGAGTGGAGCTCCAAGGGCTGGCAGCGCCCAGGCAGGGTCCCCAGCAAGACCCAGTATGGATGTTCAGCCCCCAGTTTTCCCAGTTTGCCCCTCCTTTGGCCCAGGCTGGGTTCCCCCCACCTGCAGTGGCTGGGAGCAGCCGAGAGCCCCGCGCTGCCCATCCCAACCTGTCCCGGCTCTATCCCCGCTCCTGCCGCAGGCTGCGAGGGCTGTGGGAACGGGGCACCGATATTACAGCGACCTGAGTGGGTCGCTGCTGGTGAGCGAGAGATGGGAATCTTGTTTCTTGATCAGAAGGCTGAATTTATTGATACATGATATCTAATACATTATAGCTATAGTAAAAAGAAATAAAAGAGAACGTTGCAGAGCTGCTGCTAGCTAGCTAAGAATAGAAAAAAGAATCTCTAACAAAGTTGTGTCCAAGGACTCTGTCCCAAGCTTGCACTTTGTGATTTGGCCCCTAATTATAAACATAGGAACATGAGCCAATCAAGGTGCCCCTGTTGCATTTCACAGCAGCTGATAATAATTGTTTATGTTCTCTTCTGAGGCCTCTGCCTTCCAGAAGACACAGAAATCTGAAAGAAAGTATTTCTGTGAAGAAATGTCTGCGATACACCGAGGGTGTGGCTGCTGCTTGTGGGATCTCAGCAGCTCAGGATGAAGGTGCAGAGTGGCCGAGACCACCCTTGGGGGGCTCGGGAGTCCTGGAATGTTGCCAGAAGTGTCTGGTGGCTGGACTTTGATCCCACACAGCAGACGACATCTGTATGAGGATGGGGGGATTTCACTGGGGTGAATGGTGAAGGGATAAGTTAATTAGAGTGTAGAACACAGGGTTTAGGATTTCTGTACAGGGGGGCCTAAAGAAGTAAGATGGAGGAATTGGGGCGTGTCCTGTCCTTCTTCTTCTTCTTCTTGGCCTCCATCTTCTGTGGTGATGGTGGCACTTTGGGATTGGTCTTTACTAGAAGAGCACCGGTTAATAAGGGTAGAAGGTATTGGGGAAAAATTATAAATATTGTATACGTAACTTCAGGTATAAAGATAAGTGACCGCCTCGGGGGCTCTCAGTGTGCTCATGGCTGGCTTGCTGTGCAGACCTCTGTTGGGCTGAAAGAAAATCTTTTAGATAAACAATTAATAAACACCGAGACCAAGAAAAGATCAGAAGTCTCTCCTCGTCCTTTGAAGCGCCAGGCTGTCCAAGGCCACCCTGGGCCTTTCCAGGCCACCTAAACAGCCGAGAAACCGACAAGTGGCATTCGCTGCGTGGGCTACTCCCCACCAACCCTTTCAGGGGGGGATCAGCCCTGAAGAGCTGAAGAGCTAAAGAACTGAAAAGCCAAGAGGGCAGCCTCAATCTAGGACGAGTTCCCAGGAGAGCACTGATAGCTCCTGAGGAGAAAAGCCTGAGGAAAAAAGAAGAAAAAAAAAAACGGCCAGAAGAGTCTGCAAAAAAGCAGCAGTCACTGAGAATTACATCTCTCAGCTTCTACCGAAGACAGTTCGTAGCAGAGCAGCCCGGATCGGAACCGGAAGGTGCCTCTGGATCCTTCTCCTGTGACCTGCTGGACGGAGACCGGGAGACTTCGGACAGCTCTGACGACAGATTCGGTGAGAAGGTCAAAAAATAAGAACATGGGGGCTACACTCTCCCAAGAGCAAAGGGAAATTTTGTCTGCTTTACAAGGCGTGGCTCAAACACACACAGAAGGGATCCCAAAGAAAGAATTAAAACAGTTATTGTTGTGGGCAAGGCTTAATTACCCACTTGCCAAAGCATGCCTGCTATTCGAAGTGGGGTTTTGGCAGGAAATCAATAGGCACTTATATTTCTTAGCGACAAAAAAAGACGAGACAGCGTTAAAGCTGCTCTCGCCGGCAAGAGTAATGCTAGAAGGCATATCGGTACAGTCTAAAAGACTGGAAGAGCAACGAAAAGTTGCGGCACCCTCAGAAGGATGGGGGGAGCAAAGCTCCAGGAAAAAATTAGCTCTGGCCTCAAGAAGCCAGGGGGAAAGGGCTCTCGAGAAAAGAGAGCAGGAAATAATATTAAAACCCCTGGTCCCAAAACCCAGAAACCCCAGAAAGCTCCTAAAGCGTCCTGAAACTCCGGAGAGTACAGGGGAGTCAGGATCGGAAGGGGGGGGTGCAGGGGGCAGAGAAGGGATCGGGGGGGGCGCTTACTCGCGGGGGGCACGGCGTGGCAGTGGTGGAGCAGGCAGGGAGCGCGGGTGAAGACATAACGGGAAACACGTGTTCCGGTGTGGCTTTTGTCAGCGCAGTGCCGGGGGTGGCGGTCGCCCCGGCTGGCAGAATAGCGGAGATGCCCGCGGCGGGCAAAACTCGCAAGAACCGGGGGGGAGTGTCACATACCAGCGCGGGGGCGGTAAACACGGGCGGCGAAATGGGGGAAATTGCGGAGCCCCAAAGGGCCAGCGTAGTGAGACACGGGAGGCGCGCGGTTGTGACGTCAGACCCGGTGCGAAGGTCGGCTCGGATAGCGGAACGCGCTCGGGGGCCGGCGGGGGGCGGGCTGCACACACCGGTGGGAGGAGTGGACACAGCGTCAGAGGGGGAGGAGAGAGAATCAGGGATAGACCAAGGGGAGGAGGCCTCGGAGGTGGAACAAGGGGGAGAGAGTGACGTCAGCTCGGGAGAGACAGGGAGTGGCTAGGAGAGCACGCATGCGCAGAGAGTAGAGCGCGGGTGGGGGCGGACCCGATCCCCTGTGACGTCTCGGGTGAGGAGGGGCCGTGCTCGGGACTCTACGTCCCGGGGCTCCACACCCTCTCCAGACTTGGTACCTTCGGATGAAACCCTCGGAGTTCCAGTCCCTTCCCTTCAAGGGAGACGTTCTGGTGTTCAAGCCCCATCTTCAGCTGAATTAAAAGCCAGGCAAACACGGTCTCAAATGAGATCGCCGACATGGCAGCCGACCGGAAAAGGAAGAGCAGTCGAGCTCCTTCCGTCGTCTGAGCTAGGGAGGCCGGGAACAGCGCCACCTAGTGGCAGGAGGACAGAAGTGCACGAAATGCCGGACCAGTTCGGAGGAGCCAAAGCGCCATCTCGTGGTGAGACTGCAACAATGCAGCAATATTTTCCTACATTATATAAAAAGAAAAGCACTTTAAAGAAAACAATACTAACACAACAAAGGGACTATCCATCGACTTGGGGATTTCATGAAGATAATGAAAGCTCAGATGAAGAACAACTACAAGGAGAGGATGTCATACGGATCACAGCATCAGAAGGTGTTCCGACATGGATGCTGTCAGCAGCAGAAGCTGCAAAAAGATTCTTGCATTCAGTTGATGCAGCGAAAAAGAAATCCTCGAAACAGGATCCTCGAGTTTCCTTTTCGGATCTAGGAGCGAGGCCAAAAACCTCAAGGCGAGGAACGAGGCACAATGAATCACCAATGACATCCACGACACCATTATTCATGCAAATCCCAGTGGAACCTCAAGAAGAGGAATTTCAAGAGCCAGTGAAGACGATGGATTGGAAGCAAATTAGAAAAGCATTAGCAAAGGAAAAACATTTATTCCCAGGATCAGGAGATTTGACAATGCCAGTGACATATGATGCCCAGGGGCAGAACCCAAGGTGGGAAAGGATGGGTCACGAGATACTCAAAGACTTGGGGAAGGCGGCTCAAACTTTTGGGCTGAATTCACAATACTTCAAACAACTGTTAAGAGGGACATTCACTACATACGACCTCACACCATATGACATTCGAAGTATTGTGGCAATGATTCTTACTGACACGCAAAGTCTTGTCTGGGAGAAAAGATGCAGAAAATATCTTGCTGAATTGCGGAACAGATATCAAGGTGGGCCAAACGCGAACCTCACAGAAGGGCAGTTAGCAGGAGATCCTCCGGATGACAACCCAGGGGAACAAGCAGTGCGGCTTCAACGAAGAGTGTTAAGTGACATCAAGGAAGCAGCGCGAAGGGCGATCCTGCAGATCGCACCAACAGGAGCTCCAGAAGTCCCGTTCTCCTGCATCAGGCAAGGTCCCACAGAGCCATTCATGTCGTTCATCGATCGACTCACGCAAGCCGTGGATCGACAGTTGACGATCGAAGAAGTGAAGGGGCCTCTCTTGGAGAGCTTAGCTTTCGGCAATGCCAACCTGGATGGTCAACGGGTGATTAGCACCATGCCAGGACGGCCATCCTTGGCAGAAATGGTGGAGGCATGCAGCAAGGTGGGGACACCTCAGCATGTCGCATCAATCGTGAAGAGTGAATTAAGAGAGGAATGGGAAGAACAGTTAAAGGGACATTCAGAAAGGCAAACAGAGAACAAGACACTGGAAAACATGCTCGAAAAAATACTGCAACAGCAGGACGAGAACATCAACAAAGTTCTTGCAACGATGCAGAAAAGGAACAACCCCCCAAGAGGACAGTGCTACAAATGTGGGGAGTTTGGCCACATGAAAAGAAATTGTCCGCAGGCACATACGCCAGCGCCAGCACAGAAGGCGGAAAGGCCAGTTTGTGTGCGGTGCGGAAGAGAGAGACACTCAGCGAAAGAATGTTATTCCCGGACAGACGTGGACGGAAACCCGCTACCGCATCCGGGAAACGGGAAGTGGAGCGCACCCGTAAGCCAGCGCGCTCAGACACAAGTACTGGCGGTGTCACAAGAGCAGATAGGGCAGTCATCAGCGAGCGACAAGCAGATGCCCTCAGCAAAACTTTTAGTCGGTTCCACAGTGACCCAGACCTCCTCCCACCAGGGGCACAGTGTGCACTGGCAGCTTCAAGACTAGTATGCTTCTTAGATGATAGTCATGCGGAGATACCAACGGGTATCCGCGGGGACTCCTATAAGAAGCAAGATTTCCTGATAATTGGACAAGATAAGTGCAGTATTCTTGGACTCATTGTCTATCCAACAGTCGTCTCAGCGGACAAAAATACAGAATTAACGGTTTTGGCAAGAGCACTTCGTCCACCATTGACTGTACCAGAAAACACTGTGGTTGCGAGAGCTTTCGCGTTGCCGCCACACGCAGCTGGAGAGGTCATGTCAATCTTCGACGAAGAAGGTTTCCCTATGAAAGAACATGTTGAAGTGCATACAACATGGGTGAAACACATAGGTCGAGACCGACCCACGCTCACGTGCCAATTGACCTGTGGGGACAGGACAATAGCGATCAGAGGTATGCTCAACACAGGGGCGGATGTAACGGTAATATCGTACATCTTTTGGCCATGCAGTTGGAGCTTGGTCGCGCCAATGGGTTCTCTCTCAGGCATAGGGGGAGCATCTCTGTGTCTGCACAGTGAGAATTCTGTCGTTGTCACGGGACCAGGAGACAAGGCGGCGATCATTCGTCCTTTTGTCATCCAAAAGCCGATCACAGTCTGGGGTCGGGACCTTTTGGCACAATGGGGTGTGAAGATCGAAGTGGATTTTTAATAGGGGTCACTGCAGCACTCACCACACTGAAGCTGACATGGAAAACAGATGATCCAGTTTGGGTGGATCAGTGGCCCCTTGAGCGGAGAAAATTGAGTGCTTTGAAAGACCTGGTCCAAGAACAATTGCAGAAGGGACACATCAGGCCAACAGACAGCCCTTGGAATTCTCCGGTGTTTGTCATCAAGAAAAAACTATCGGGCAAATGGAGATTGTTACACGATCTCAGGAAGATCAACGAAGTCATAGAAGACATGGGACCGCTTCAGTTGGGACTTCCATCTGTCTCAGTGATTCCCAGAGATTGGCAGCTTGTGGTCATTGACCTCAAGGATTGTTTTTTCAGTATTCCACTCCATCCAGATGATGCTCCGAGATTTGCCTTTTCAGTTCTGAGTATCAACAGGGAAACACCTCTGCAGCGGTACCATTGGGTCGTTCTTCCACAGGGTCTAAAAAATTCTCCGACGATCTGTCAATGGTACGTGGCACGAGCTTTGGCACCAGCGCGGAAGAAATTTCCGAAAGTGAAGATCATTCATTACATGGATGATTTGCTCATTGCAGCATCAACACGACAGGAGCTGCAAGAAGCTCATGACTGTGTGATTGCAGAGGTGCAAAAGGCAGGTCTGGAAATTAGCATTTCGAAGATTCAAGAGGTTGCACCTTGGAAATATCTAGGGTGGAAAATTTCAGAAAGAACAATAAAACCTCAAAAAATGGAGATTAGCACCAAGGTCAGCAGTTTGCATGATCTGCAACAGCTTTTAGGAGAAATCAACTGGATGAGGCCGGTCTTGGGAATCACGAACAGCGACATCCCAGCGTTGCTCGATCTTTTGAGAGGAGACACAGACATTCGGTCTCCCAGGACGCTCACGTCTGAAGCAAAAAAGGAGTTGGAGAAAGTCGCAGACGCGATACAGAAAAGGCAGGCACATCGATTTGTCCCAACGTTGCCTTTTCAGTTGGCAGTGCTGGGGAAGAAAACACAGTTCCATGGTTTGATCTTCCAATGGGACGAATCGCAAAAGGACTCTTTGATAATCATAGAGTGGATTTTCCTACCACACAGACCCGCAAAAACAATTCTTACAGATTTAGAGATGGCAGCACAAATCATCATAAAGGTGAGAACAAGGCTGCTGATAATGGCAGGAAGAGAATTCGCATTGTTGGCGTTCCCAGGAACTTGTACAGTCCACTTTCCGAGACATAGAATACTGCAATCGCAGATATGCTATAGGGCAAAACCAAGAATAAGCGAAGAACCTTTGGACGGGATCACAGTGTTCACGGATGGCTCAGGGAAGACACATAAGTCAGTGATCACGTGGAGAGACTCAACGACAGGGGATTGGGAATCTGACGTGAGGATGGTTCAGGGCTCTCCACAGATTGTGGAGTTGGCAGCCGTTGTCCAAGCATTTCAGTTGTTTGAACAACCTCTCAATCTGGTGACAGACTCCGCATATGTTGCGGGTGTGGTCAAGAGATTGGAAGGTTCGCTCTTGAAAGAAGTCAGTAATGAGGTTTTATACTCATATCTGACAAGCTTGAAAATACTGCTAGAGAGCAGGGAGAGAAAGTATTTTATCACACACATTAGAGCGCACACAACACTTCCGGGATTTTTAGCGGAACGGAATGCTCGGGCGGACAGGTTGACGATGCCCATTTTGCAAACACTGCCGGACATTTTTGAGCAGGCGAGATTAAGTTATGCGTTCTTTCATCAGAATGCGCAAGGGTTAATGGAGTCCTTTCGTCTCACAAAGAGTCAGGCGAGGGAAATCATTAGTGCTTGTCCAGACTGTCAGCTTGTGCAGCCACCTTCTTCTACTGGAGCCATCAATCCGCGGGGGCTGCAAAGTCTTCAGTTGTGGCAGGCTGATGTCACGAAGTATCCATCCTTTGGGAGGCTCAAAAATGTTCATGTTTCTGTAGATACATTCTCAGGTGCAGTCTTTGCTTCAGCACATGCAGGCGAAACAGCAGACCATGCTTGTCGACATTTCCTGCAAGCATTTGCAGCGTTAGGTATGCCTCAGGAGATAAAAACAGATAATGGTCCAACGTATACAGGCAGGGTGCTTGACAGATTCCTGAAAAGATGGGGTGTCAAACACACGTTTGGTATTCCACATTCGCCCACAGGTCAGGTGATCATTGAAAGAACACATCACACCCTGAAATCCCTTCTGGACAGGCAGAGAAGGGGTGAGCCAGAGGCAACACCTCACATGAAATTAAATAAGGCACTGTATGTGTTGAATTTCCTAAATAGCTCATCCTCAGAACCTAATCCACCGATCGTGAGACATTTTCTAAACAGCACACGGGCAAAGCTAAGGGAAAATCCTTTACTCTTGATCAGAAACCCAGAGACAGGACAAATAGAGGGTCCTTTCAAACTAATCACTTGGGGCAAGGGTTTCGCTTGTGTTTCCACAGATCGAGGTCTGAAGTGGGTGTCAGCGCGACACGTGAAGCCATTCCGAACGCGAGAACACGAGAACGCTGATCCGAGAAACAAAGAGACGAGTACTCAGACGGAAGTCGAGATTCAGACTGCTAAGAGCGACTCAGAAGAGAAATAAAAAGAAACTAAGGACTTTGGGGATTTTCACATAAAAGCGAAGTAATGAATTTCATGATGCTTATGTGCATCATTCTTTCATTCATTGCAGTAAGCAATGGAGGAAATTTACCTGTTAGTCAACCAAGGCAAAATGTATGGGAGACTTTAGCTCAGGCAGCGAATTTAGATAGTATTTGCCTGACACATTCGAGGCCAGGGAAACCATTTTCAGCATGCATGGTTGGATTGCCAGTGGACGAATGGCCAGTTCCAGGGCACTCCGCAGTTAACATTTCGCAGCTCATTAAAGATCCTGTGAAAGAGTCCTGTGCTTGGACACATGTACTTCCTGTGGCTTCTACAGAACCTCAGGAATTGGAGACTTTTGGGTCCATGACAATGGAACTCTGCATGCAGTTTGAGGCTCCGAAGGTCACAAAGGCAAAAGCTATCAACTTGACTCCCAATCATGAATTCTATAAGAATGCATCAGCATGGTGTAAATATACAGAGAAAACTGCCAGAGGATCAGTCCAAGTCCCAGTGCAATTGCCACGGGGTTTGTTCTTAATTTGCGGGGATAGAATTTGGCACGGCATTCCTGCTAATGCCACAGGAGGTCCATGCAGCATTGGGGAAATTTCAATGCTATCGCCTGATTTGAACATGTTAAGGGAGAGAAAGCGCAAAGAGAAAAGATCAATACAACATTATGTGGCAGATTGCAATGACGAAATATTTTCTTGGGACAAGGCAGCAAGAATTGCTACAGCAATCTTCTCACCTCAAACAGCATCAGGGGTAGCCTTGACACAAGTCGACCGCATGGGTTGTTGGTTGAGCAAACATACACGGTCTGTGTCTGTCGCATTGGATGACATGTTAAAAGACATCAGTGGTGTAAGACAGGTGACTCTTCAAAACAGAGAGGTGATCAATTATCTATTGCTCGCCCATGGACATGGGTGTGAAGAGTTTGAAGGGATGTGCTGCATGAATCTCTCAGATCATTCAAGGTCAATTCATGAAAGTATTAAAAATATAAAGGACAGCATAAATAAGCTTGGCGAGATCACAGGACCATGGATCGATCAGCTGGTAGAATTCTTTGACATCTCTCCCATTTGGAGAGGAATTTTAAAGGTAGGGTTCTATGTCTTAATAGATCTCCTAGTCCTCATACTTGCCGTCCCGTGCATATTTGCATGTTTAAAACACGCTATGAATCAGATAGCAAAAGAGGTCTTCCTGGTGCAAACAGAAGGGGGAGATGTGGGATCTCAGCAACTCAGGACTGATGTGCAGAGTGACCGAGAACACCTTTGAGGGGCTCGGGAGTCCTGGAATGTTGCCAGAAGTGTCTGGTGGCTGGACTTTAATCCCACACAGGAGACGACATCTGTATGAGGATGGGAGGATTTCACTGGGGTGAATGGTGAAGGGATAAGTTAATTAGAGTGTAGAACACAGGGTTTAGGATTTCTGTACAGGGGGGTCTAAAGAAGTAAGATGGAGGAATTGGGGCGTGTCCTGTCCTTCTTCTTCTTCTTCTTGGCCTCCATCTCCTGTGGTGATGGTGGCACTTTGGGATTGGTCTTTACTAGAAGAGCACCGGTTAATAAGGGTAGAAGGTATTGGGGAAAAATTATAAATATTGTATACGTAACTTCAGGTATAAAGATAAGTGACCGCCCCGGGGGCTCTCAGTGTGCTCATGGCTGGCTTGCTGTGCAGACCTCTGTTGGGCTGAAAGAAAATCTTTTAGATAAACAATTAATAAACACCGAGACCAAGAAAAGATCAGAAGTCTCTCCTCGTCCTTTGAAGCGCCAGGCTGTCCAAGGCCACCCTGGGCCTTTCCAGGCCACCTAAACAGCTGAAAAATCGACAGAGAGGGACAAGGGCTTGATGTGGACAAACACTGCAGTGCTGATAAAAATGGAGACCACTGTCACGTGAGGAAGGTAGCTGGAAAAGACTTTGTGCTGTCCCTGCTCAGAGGGGATCCTCAACACGGCCCTGAAGATCTGCACATAGGAGAAAACAATGAACAGAAAAGAATGGAATACCAAACACACACTAACAGCAAGAAGGCCCTGTTCCTGAGGTAGGAGTTGGAGCAGGAGAGCTTGAGAATCTGTGGAATTTCACAGAAGAACTGGCCCAGGGCATTGCCATGGCACAGGGGCAGGGAAAATGTGTTGGTTGTGTGCAGCAGTGAATAGGGAAAGGCACTGACCCAGGCAGCTGCTGCCGTGTGGGCACAAGCTCTGCTGCCTAGGAGGGTCCCATAGTGCAGGGGTTTGCAGATGGACACCTAGCGGTCGTAGCACATGATGGTCAGGAGGAAAGACTCTGCTGACATGAAGAATGTAAAGAAAAAGAGCTATGCAGCAAATCCTGTGTAGGAGATGGTCCTGGTGTCCCAGAGGGAATTGTGCATGGTTTTGGGGACAGTGGTGCAGATGGAGCCCAGGTCACTGAGGGCCAGGTTGAGCAGGAAGAAGAACATGGGCGTGTGCAGGTGGTGGCCGCAGGCTATGGCGCTGATGATGAGGCCGTTGCCCAGGAGGGCAGCCAGGGAGATGTCCAGCAAGAGGCAGAAGTACAGGACCTGCAGCTGCCGCGTGTCTGCCAATGCCAGCAGGAGGAAGTGGCTGATGGAGCTGCTGTTGGACATTTTGGGGAGCTGGACATGGGGATCTGTATAAAATATAATCATGGAATAGTTGGGTTTGAAGAGGACTTCAAATATCCCAGAACAGCCTGGGGGCACTTTCCCCCATTGCCTGCCCAGGTTCTGCTGCCTGGAGCTGTCCCTGCCAGCAGCTTCTCCCTGTGCCCAGGTCTGGGCCCTGCAAGTGCTGCCAGAGCCTAGCCCAGCCCTGGGGGCTCAGCTCTGCCCTGCAGAACCCTCCGAGCTCTGGCACTGCCCAGGGGCAGCTCTAGCTCTGCAGGCTCTAATGGCAACATGAGAGCAACCCTGAGGAGGCTGGAAAAGGAACATTGGTGCTGCCTTAAGGGACCCTGTGGTGATTTCTGTCACTGCCTGATTTATTCAGATCTGTGAGAAATTTTTTTTTTTAGTTTTCTAAACATGAACCAAAAGATGAATATCTATGGGAAATTTTCCATTCAGGCAAGTAGAGTTAGGTAGGGCAGTAGGTTAAAGAAGGAGGATTTTCCCTTTTATGCAGCGCTTGCCTTGCTGTGCTCCCTGTATAATCTGCTTTGAAATGTTCTACAGTTAAATGCCAAGGTGGGAGCAGTCCTGAACAATATAGCATCCTCACCACGCAAGAAGAACACTTCCAAGCCTTACAAGCTGTCTCCTCCCACCCAGATCTTGTCCCCCAGTGCTGGGAGCAGCTGCCAGGCTGGCTGAGAGCTGTCCCTGGAAGGCAGCAGAGTCCCTGCCCCAGCACAGCGCCCTGGGCTGCAGGACCCTGCTTTGCAGGACAGCCCTGGGCACCCCTGGCTGCTCTGCACAAGAGACAATCAGAGAATGTACTCACAGAGTCCGTAGGCATGGGGATGTTCCAGCTTTAGGAGATCACTCCAGGAGCTGCAGCTGCATTGTCCTGCAGCCAGGGGTTCCTGTGCCAAGGGCTGGCAGTGATTCTGCCCCAGGCACTTCTCAGCACCTTCCCAGCCCTGATTGAAGCTCTCTGTGCCTCTGTGCTGTGCCCAGGGTGGCTGCAGGCAGTGCCCCAGCCCTGATGAGCTGGCAGAAGAGCTGCTCATCAAGAGAAATGTGCTTTTGAAGCTCTTCTTGGTTACCAGGAGCTGCCTCTGGGCCAGGAGCCCAGCCCAGCTCAGCAGCACAGACACAGCACAAGAACTTTAATGAGCCTCTGGGGCTTTGTGCTCAGGCCCTGAACATCTTTCCCTGAGAGGGAGCTTTGGCTACAAGCTGGTTAGGAAAAATCTTTAAAGGATTAGGGTGGAATGTGAGTTCATGGATTAAATCTATCATTGAGAGCGTGATAATCTTACTAATTGTATTCTTAGCAATTTGGTTAGTTTACAGCATCTTAAAGGGAGAGATACAGAAGAAAATATCCTGGAACCAGAGGATAATAAAGGCACTAACACGAGATCCACGCCCACCATCTTCTGGTTCTCCAGTTCGTTACAGCATCCACGACAATGTTTACATCAACCCTGGATTTGAAGAACCAAGTACGAACTGAGGAATAAAGGACTGTATCAAGTGAAAACATTTACACCTATAGTGAAGTGAAAATGCTTTCAAAGGGGGGACAATGGTAGTGGAACCCTGGAAAAAGTTAAAGATAGAATCTAAAATGTTAGGCTTTGTGCTTTCCCAGATCAACTGCACCTGCGTAAGCAGTATGATAAATTATATAATTGTTAGATGTGATGATTGTTCAGTAATTAAATGTAATTATTATATAACCATAGAAGAATAGTGAGAAACTATGTTGGAAATTCAGAGAGGGGCTAAATTTATGTATACAATAGAACAATATAAGTTTAATAATTAACATGAAAGTTATGTAACGATAGAGTATAAAACATGATCATTTCGGATGTATGGTTGGAGTCAGATTTGAATATACCCCGATTGGGTATATTGAATATACCCCTGGCACCCAGAGCTCTTAATAAAAAGCACCGCATATAATCGTTCCGTGATTATGTGTTTCTGAACGCTAACAAACCTAGCAAAAGCCACCTAGATGGTCAACAGCAGAGGGTCCATAAATCGAGCTGGTCCTGCCCAGTCTGAACCCCTGTACACAGTGGGTGGATATAAAGTCCCTGTTGTAAATGTGAAAGGTATTTTAGGAAGGACTGTTTGGATTGATCCCACCTCAGGCAAAGACAAACCCATCCGTGGAATTGTTTTTGCTCAATGACTGTTTACACTTGGTGGGTAGTGCAGAAAGATGGAGAAAGCCGTTGTGTACAACAGGGAGACCTAGTCTTAAGTAAGAACTGTGTGTAAGGGGTTTTTCTGTTTGTTTTTTGTCTTTTTTTTTTCCTTATTTTTTTGTGGTGCAGATGGAAATAGAAAAAGGGGTGGATAATGTTGAAGATTGCGTGCAAGATGTTTTCCATTATCATCTGTATGGCAGATTACCTTTGTCAAGTGGGCAGTTTGCCTTATCTCTCTCTTTGAGTGACCACATTCACACCTCCCTCTGGAAGGGACATCTGCTGATAACAAACTATTGAATGTCACTGCATGACTGATAAGAACTATACCATCCCATTGTGAGATGCTCCGCCCAGAGGGAGGAGCCAAGCATTGCTACCCAGATATAATGCGAGATTCTGGAACACTAGCACGGCTTTCTCCACAGGATTCCCCAGAGGAACAGTGGCTGTCTCTACTCCTACTGGATCTTCAGAAGAAGAATACATCCTTCTCTACAGATCCCCCTCGCTCCAAAGAACCACACCTGATACTTCAGGATGTCTGCAGCCACATTTCCAAGTGGACTGTCACCCACACCCTGACCCACAGGGTGTCAGGTTGGGTTCTGACTCTGTCAGTGTTGTTCTGGTGTACTGCGTTGTTTTATTTCATCCTTTAATTTTTTTTCTTTTCCCCCTTAAAGAACTGTTATTTCTTACTCCCATATTTTTGCCTGAGAGCCCCTTAATTTGAAATTTATAGCTATTCAGAGGGGTGGGGAGGGTTTACATTCTCCATTTCAGGGGATCCTCCTGCCTTCCTTAGCAGACTCCTGTCTTTCCAAGCCAAGACACCAATGAACTCCTACCAAATTCGGTGAAACAAATTCCTTGGTAAAGGCCGCGTGGCTTATTGCCTGAAACCTGGCCCCCCGGTTGCAGACAGGGTCAAAGAGCTCCCAAGTGGAGTGACCACCCATTCCATTCTCACCTAAATAAATGTGGTCCTAATTCGATGGCTCAAAATCCGGATTTTGTCCTTTGGAGGGAGGGCGGTTTGGGGGCTGCAAGTACGCCTGTCCAGGGTATTGGTGGGCGCTCAGACTTAGATCCTAGCCTCCTACGAGACAGTGAACCATTTGTGCTTGGTGAGGGAAGCAGCAAAAAGGTGAGTGAAAGCACACCAGAGGCATTGCCTCCAGTGCCTGGGGAACATGGAGGGCAGTCACCGGATAACATCGTGAAGGTGACTGTTCCTGACAAAAATCCACCTTGTCCCTGCTGTGGTACCCGGGTAAACTCTGTGTCAAGCCTGATTGAACATCTAAAGGAGTCACACAGGAAAAGGAGGGTTTGCTTTCGGTGTGCCAAGTGTGGAAAGGAAAATTTTAACTATCATAGTGTTATTTGTCATTTTGCAAAATGCAGGGGTCCAGAAACTGAAAGGGTTCCAGCTGGAGAGTGGATCTGTGAGGTATGCGGCAGAGACTTCACAACCAAAATTGGCCTGGGACAACACAGAAGATTGGCACACCCATTGATAAGAAACCAAGAAAGGATCATTGCTTCCCAACTGAAAGAAACGTCAAATCGAGGAGCCCACAAAAGATGCTGGACAAAAGAGGAGGAAGAACTGCTGATAAGACTGGAGGCACAGTTCGAGGGAAACAAAAACATCAATAAACTTATCGCTGAACACATAACAACCAAAACAGCTAAGCAAATTAGTGACAAAAGAAGATTGCTGCCTAGGAAACCAACAGATGGAGCTGACAGAGGACCTGTGATGAGTCATCGCACCAGGGGAGCAGCTGAGGGCATGGGAATGGAACCTGGGTTGAGTCAGCAATCCCAGGCAAGAACCGTGGACAATGGACCTGGGGAGAACCATCTGCCAGCGAGGCCAGCTGCCAGAGGCAAAACAATGGATAAGTTAAGACGACACCCTGATAAGGATAACTGTCGCCAGAAACCAGCAGAGGGTGGGGCAGCTGCAGGCTCATTACCAAAAGACAATCATGGAACATTTCTCAGCTGGAGCCATTAACCACTTCCTCAGAGCATTCAAGCAATTGATGGACGGCCAGGAGATGCTCAGAATAATTAATCAGGCAGTGCAGGACTGCTTTGAATGCCTAGAATCAATAAGCCAAATAAGAAATGTTACACGTGGAAAAAATGGGAAGGAGACCCAGGAGAAGCAACCAAGAAAGCTCTTTCAGAACTGGATGAAACACAGAGTGATCAAAAACGGTAATTACCTTCACTTTCAGCATTTATTCCATCTTGACGGGGGGAACTAGCAAAAATTGTTTTGGATGACGCAGAGTGTTGGTCCTGGGATATATCACCCAGTGAAATTTACTCGGTAGTTAAAGCCAGATGGGAAACACCTGGTAATTTTCCTGGCATCGTGGAATTTGAATTTAATGGGAAGGCAGACAACAGCACCTTCAGAGACTTAATCACGGCCCAAGAAATTGAAAGAAATGTGCAGGAAACAAGAAAGGGCTTGGCTCCAGGTCCAGATGGGATTACTCTTGGGGACATCAAAAAGATGGATCCCAGGTATTCCCAGACGGCTCAGCTCTTCAACTTATGGTTGACATCTGGGGAGATCCCGGACATGGTGAGGGGGTGCAGAACTGCTTTGATTCCTAAATCTACAAAACCGGAACGTTTGAAGGACATTAATAACTGAAGGCCTATCACAATCAATTCCATCTTGTTGAGACTGTTCTCCAGGATTGTAACAGCAAGGCTGAGCAAAGCGTGCCCCCTCAACCCAAGGCAAAGAGGCTTTATTAGAGCAGCAGGATGCTCTGAAAACCTGAAACTCCTGCAAACCATGGTTCGGACTGCCAAAAGTGAGCACAGACCACTGGGTGTTGTATTTGTGGACATTGCCAAGACTTTTGACACTGTGGGCCACCATCACATCATACATGCTTTGCAGCAGAGGGGAGTGGATCCCCACATCATCGGCCTGATGAACAATATGTACAAAGACTTCAGTATGTATGTCACCACAAAAATGAACACACGCACAGACAAAATTCAGATCCAGGTTGGAGTAAAGCAGGGTGACCCACTGTCACCCCTTTTATTTAACCTGGCAATGGACCCCCTGTTGTGCAAGCTGGAAGAGAGTGGTAAAGGATTCCACCGAGACAGAGTAGTATAACTGCAATGGCATTTGCCGATGATCTGGTCTTGTTGAGCAACTCCTGGGAAAACAGGAAAACAAACATCAAGATATTAGAGACCTTCTGCAATCTCACCGGTCTCAGAACACAAGGGGAAAAGTGCCACGGCTTCTACATCAAGCCCACAAAAGACTCTTACACCTTCAATAACTGCGCTGCATGGACCATCAACGGCACACCCCTGAACATGATCAATCCCGGGGAATATGAGAAATACCTTGGCCTACAGTTTGACCCCTGGACTGGGATAGCAAAAACCAACCTCTCCACAAAACTAGAATTCTGGCTCAAATGAATTGATCAAGCTCCATTTAAACCTTGCAAAAACTTGATATCCTCAAAATATACACCATCCCTCGACTGACCTACCTGGCTGACCATTCAGAAATGAAACAGGGGCCCTTGAAGCCCTTGACCAGAAGATCTGAACAGTGGTCAAGAACTGGTTGCAACTACCTCCGTGCACGTGCAATGCCATCTTGTACTTGAGCATGAAGGACGGTGGTTTGGGCGTCACCAAGTTGGCGGGACTGATCCCCAGTGTACACACCCGGAGACTGCACCGGATTGTGCAGTCCTCAGATGAAACAATGAAGGAGTTCCTAGAGAAAGATCAAATGGAACAACTGTATAAGAAATTGTGGATTCAAGCTGGAGGGGAAAGCCAGAAGATACCCTCAATTTGGGAAGCACTACTGGTGAATGAACCATCCAACAGTGCAGACACAACTTCATTGTGGGAAGCACTGACCCTGAAAACTAAATTTCCTAAACCTTGTGATTGGCGGAGAAAAAAATTCCAGAAATGGACCAAATTAGTGTCCCAAGGCCATGAAATTAAAAGCTTTAAAGGTGATAAAATTAGTAGTGATTGGCTCCAATACTATAGACGCATACCTCACAGGAAACTCCTCACTGCACTACAACTTAGGGCCAACCTCTACCCCACGAGAGAATTTCTCTCCCGGGGTAGAGAGGAAAATTACATCAAGGCCTGTAGGCACCATGATGCGGACAACGAAACCCGCACCCACATCATTCGCTACTGCCCAGTCACTCAGGACTCTCGAATCAAGAAGCACAATCACATCTGTGAAAGGCTTATTGAGGAGGCGAAGAAGAGGGACTGGGTAGTGTTCAAAGAACCACACATAAGGGAAACCATCCAGAAGCTGTACAAACCAGATCTGATATTTGTTAAGGACGGATGTGCATTTGTCGTGGAAGCGACAGTACGATACGAAGCCTCCAAAACATGTCCGGAAGAAGCCACTGCAGAGAAAGTAAACATGTAAAAACATTTGGAAACTGAGGTGCGAAGCCTCACCAATGCAAAGGATGTTGTTTTTATGGGCTTTCCCCTTGGAGCGCGGGGGAAGTGGTACGAGGGGAACATTGAACTTTTGAGTACGCTTGGCCTCTCCAAATTGAGGCAAGCGATGGTTGCAAAGACTTTATCCACAGAAGCGCTCCTATCGTCTGTGGACATTGTACATATGTTCACCAGCAGGGCCAGAAGATTAAATGATTCAGGGTAGTGAATTTTTGCATTTTTTGTACTTTGTAATGTTTTGTAGATTTTTATTGCTGTTTTTATATGTTGATTTTTGTATGCAATTTTTTATTTTGGATCACTTTTATATTTTAATAAACTAGAGAGTAGCTAGGTTCGTAAGGAAGCCACAAGACAGTAAGGTGGCTCATAGTGAGTAGGGACAAAGACTTTAATTCATAACGCATCAATTAGCACCTGATTCAGACCAATTTACTGTATTTGAACCAATTTACCGGATTTGTCCAAGCTGGACGAGCCATCTTTATTTAACCCGGAAAAGGAACATATATTATTAATATGTGTTTGAAAAATAGCCAAATGCCTTGTCATCTATTTAGTGACATGCATGAATGGATGAACAAGATTCCCACTGTCTCTACCTACTATCCAGTGAAACCACAGCAAAGGGAACGGGCTTGGTGGAATCAGTGGGGAAAGAAGACCCTGTTGAGCTTGACTCTAGTCTGGCGCTGTGAAGAGACATGAGAGGTGTAGAATAAGTGGGAGGCCGGGCATGTGCTCGGCGGTGCGACCCGCCTACCAGTGTTCCGGCCATCGGTGAAATACCACTACTCTGATCGTGTTTTCACTTACCCGGTGAGGTGGGGTGGCAAACCCCAAGGGGGCTCTTGCTTCTGGCGCCCAGCCCCGGGGTCACTAGCAGCCACTCTATTGGATAGTGAACCCCCGTCTCCCAGTTGCTCTATCGACTGGTCTGCCTATAGGCACAGGAATGAGGCTGAGCACTCAGACATCTCTTAGTGACTTAATCAGCCATCCTATCTCTCTTTTCCCTTGAGGGCCCCTCAATACATACAGTATCCTCCGCACACCAGCAGGTCCTTTTCTGTCTCCGCAGGAGGCAAACCGAGACAAGGAGAGCTCCTCTGGGAAAATCCCAGGGTGAGCTTTGGAGGTCCGTCTATGCCTGTCTGCCCCTGTGGGGACAGAGATGATTCCTCCTACCTGGCTCGCCAGTGCCTGTTTTGTGGAGATAAACCAAACTCCACAATTTTGTGAAAGTTGTAAAGCCGGTATGTTTATAACAGCGCTGGATGCATGTGGAGATTACTCTCCTTAAAAGACATGCATACTTCTGGGACTTTCAGGTCCCTTTTTATCCCCCTCTCAAATACATATGCATACAATTTTACAATAGGTTCATACATATTCATTTTCACAAATTACGCCATTTCCACATTTGCCGCTAGTTCTTCTTTATCAGAAAGAATTCCAGGGTCAGGTTGACCTGCTCTCACAGCAGCCTTTCTGTCTCCCCCCCCTTATCTCTGTCCTTCACTGAAGCAGTTTTTCTGAGCCTAGGCTTCTTATGAGAACAGGCAGTCAGACTAAATAGCTATGTTTTCAAACTACAGACTTAACTCAAAGATGTACATTTCAAAGATGTATATTTCAAACATGCACCTAAATCAAAATGAATTTCGAGTCTGGAGAATTTCTACTCTCTCTCACCACAGCCTCAGCCAGGGACTGGCTCCCAAGGCCCTTGCCATGGCAACCCAGGCTGGGATCAGCTGGGATGCTCCAGTCTCCATGGGCCAGAGTATAGGCATGGGATTTCCCTATTTCCTGCTCCTGCTAAAACCGCACTGCCATTTGCTGCCCTTCTACCTCCCATGGAAAGCACAGAAGACAAAGATCCCAGTGTGGGATAAGAACAATTTACTGGGAAAAGCAAACAGATAAGGAACAAATAGGAACAGCAACAACACTGATAACAGAAGGGATAAGAAAATCTATTTGCAGGGAAAACACCACTGTCTCTTCCCAGCCACATATTCACTCCTGCCTGGAAAGGACACCCTTCTCCTCAGGGGAGGGAGAGAGACAGTCCCTTTCCTACCCCTAGCAGTGACCTGATGTAGGAGAGAGTATAATGACACAACCATGGCCAGACCCTCGTGTTCTTGGACCCACATCATGTCATTTGCAGGGACAGGAAAAGGGACAGGTGTCTTCCCAGCATTGATGACAGGGAACATGGATCACCAGGGTTCATCCCGATGGGGGTTGTCCAATGGGAGAAGAAGCTGGAGCAGTACAAGAAGCTTTTCCTGAAGTTGGGGCATTTGCAGGGCTTCCCTTACTGGTGCCTCTGTTGGTGTTTGATCAAGTGAGACCTCTGGGTGAAGCTTTTTCTACACTTGGGAGACTCATAGGGCGTCTCCCCAGTGTGGATGCGCCAGTGGGTGATGAGCTGGGAGTTGTGGATGAAGCCTTTCCTGCAGTCAGGGCAACGGAAGGGCTTCCCCTCTGTGTGAATCCGCTCATGCAGAAGGAGATGGAAGCTGGTGTGAAACCTTTTCTGACACTCAGAACACTCGTAAGGTTTCTCCTCAGTGTGGATGCGTTGGTGGGTGACAAGTGCGGAGCTGCAGCTGAAGCCCTTCACACACTCCAAGCACTTGTAGGGCCATTGCCCAGCATGGATCATCTGGTGGCAGATCAGGGTGCTGCTCTGCCTGAAGCTCTTCCCACACTCCAAGCACTTATAGGGCTTCTCCCCATCGTGAAGCAGCTCATGCACTACCAGCTCCAAGCTCTGGCTGAAGCTCTGTCCACCTTCCTGGCCCAGGGTGGGTCTTTCCTCCTCAGAGCAACCCGGGCTGGGTTTGGAGCCCCTCCTCCTGTAGGATCTCCAGGGCTTTTCCTCTCCATTGAAGTCTTGCGCAGTAGAGCCTCTCAAAGTGGCCTCTTCCACAAGGTTCTGCTGTGGGAATTTGTCCTCCCTGGTCTCCATCCTCAGCTTCTTGCCTGCGGGTGGAAAGGCAAAAGTCAGGATGGGATTTGCCTCTGTGTGTTCGGTTTCTCGGCTGTTTAGGTGGCCTGGAAAGGCCCAGGGTGGCCTTGGACAGCCCGGCGCTTCAAAGGACAAGGAGAGACTTCCGATCGTTTTGGTCTCGGTGTTTATTAATTGTTTATCTAAAAGATTTTCTTTCAGCCCAACAGAGGTCTGCACAGCAAGTCAGCCATGGGCACACTGAGAGCCCCCAAGTCGGTCACTTATCTTTATACCCGAAGTATAAAATATTTATAATTTTTCCCCAATACCTTCTACCCTTATTAACCGGTGCTCTTCTAGTAAAGACCAATCCCAAAGTGCCACCATCACCACAGGAGATGGAGGCCAAGAAGAAGAAGAAGAAGGACAGGACACGCCCCAATTCCTCCATCTTACTTCTTTAGACCACCCTGTACAGAAATCCTAAACCCTGTGTTCTACACTCTAATTAACTTATCCCTTCACCATTCACCCCAGTGAAATCCTCCCATCCTCATACAGATGTCGTCTCCTGTGTGGGATCAAAGTCCAGCCACCAGACACTTCTGGCAACATTCCAGGACTCCCGAGCCCCCCAAGGGTGTTCTTGGCTACTCTGCACCTCCATCCTGAGGTGCTGAGATCCCACATCTCCCCCTTCTGTTTGCAGCAGGAAGACCTCTTTTGCTATCCGATTCATAGCATGTTTTAAACATGCAAATATGCATGGGACGACAAGTATGAGGACTAGGAGAACTATTAAAACATAGAATCCTACCCTTAAAATTCCTCTCCAAATGGGAGAGATGTCAAAGAATTCTACCAGCTGATCGATCCATGGTCCTGTGATCTCGCCAAGCTTATTTATGCTGTCCTTTATATTTTTAATACTTTCATGTATTGACCTTGAATGATCTGAGAGATTCATGCAGCACATCCCTTCAAAATCTTCACACCCATGTCCATGAGCGAGCAATAGATAATCGATCGCCGCTCTGTTTTGAAGAGTCGCCTGCCTTACACCACTGATGTCTTTTAACATGTCATCCAATGCGACAGACACAGACCGTGCATGTTTGCTCAACCAACAACCCATGCGGTCGACTTGAGTCAAGGCTACCCCTGATGCTGCTTGAGGTGAGAAGATTGCTGTGGCAATACTCGCTTTCTTGTCCCAAGAAAATATTTTATCATTGCAATCTGCCGCATATTGTTCTATTGATCTCTTTTCTCTGCGTTTTCTCTCCCTTAACATGTTCAAATCAGGCGATAGCATTGAAATTTCCCCAATGCTGCATGGACCTCCCGTGGCATTAGCAGGAATGCCGTGCCAAATTCTGTCCCCGCAAATTGAAAACAAACCCCGTGGCAATTGCACTGGGACTTGGACCGATCCTTTGGTAGCTTTCTCTGTATATTTACACCATGCTGACGCATTCTTATAAAATTCATGAATGGGAGTCAAATCGACAGTTTTCGCCTTTGTGACATTCGGAGCCTCAAACTGCATGCAGAGTTCCATTGTCATGGACCCAAAAATCTCCAATTCCTGAGGTTCTGTAGAAGCCACAGGAAGTAGATGTGTCCAAGCACAGGACTCTTTCACAGGATCTTTAATGAGCTGCGAAATGTTAACTGCGGAGTGCCCTGGAACTGGCCATTCGTCCACTGGCAATCCAACCATGCATGCTGAAAATGGTTTTCCTGGCCTCGAATGTGTCAGGCAAATGCTATCTAAATTTGCTGCCTGAGCTAAAGTCTCCCATACATTTTGCCTTGGTTGACTAATAGGTAAATTACCCCCATTGCTTACTGCAATGAATGAAAGAATGATGCACATAAGCATCATGAAACCCATAATTCCGCTTCTGCGTGAAATCATTATTCTGTTTTTCATTCAAGACCCTAGAGAAAATTCCCCCAAAGTCTTTAGCCTTTTTTTATTTTTCTTCTGAATTGTTCTGTGCAGTCTCAATCTCGACTTCCGTCTGAGTACTCGTCTCTTTGTTTCTTGGATCAACGTTCTCGTGTTCTCGCGTTCGGAATGGCTTCACGTGCCATGCCGACACCCACTTCAGACCTCCATCTGTAAAGATACAAGTGAAACCCTTGCCCCAAGTGATTAGTTCTAAAGGACCTTGTATTTGTCCTGTCTCTGGGTTTCTGATCAAGAGTAAAGGATTTTCCCTTAGCTTTGCCCGTGTGCTGTTTAAAAAATGTCTTACGATCGGTGGATTAGGTTCTGAGGATGAGCTATTTAGGAAATTCAACACATACACTGCCTTATTTAATTTCATGTGAGGTGTTGCCTCTGGCTCACCCCTTCTCTGCCTGTCCAGAAGGGATTTCAGGGTGTGATGTGTTCTTTCAATGATCGCCTGACCTGTGGGTGAATGTGGAATACCAAACGTGTGTTTGACACCCCATCTTTTCAAGAATTTGTCAAGCACCCTGCCTGTATACGTTGGACCATTATCTGTTTTTATCTCCTGAGGCATACCTAACGCTGCAAATGCTTGCAGGAAATGTTGACAAGCATGGTCTGCTGTTTCCCCTGCATGTGCTGAAGCAAAGACTGCACCTGAGAATGTATCTACAGAAACATGAACATTTTTGAGCCTCCCAAAGGATGGATACTTCGTGACATCAGCCTGCCACAACTGAAGACTTTGCAGCCCCCGCGGATTGATGGCTCCAGTAGAAGAAGGTGGCTGCACAAGCTGACAGTCTGGACAAGCACTAATGATTTCCCTCGCCTGACTCTTTGTGAGACGAAAGGACTCCATTAACCCTTGCGCATTCTGATGAAAGAACGCATAACTTAATCTCGCCTGCTCAAAAATGTCCGGCAGTGTTTGCAAAATGGGCATCGTCAACCTGTCCGCCCGAGCATTCCGTTCCGCTAAAAATCCCGGAAGTGTTGTGTGCGCTCTAATGTGTGTGATAAAATACTTTCTCTCCCTGCTCTCTAGCAGTATTTTCAAGCTTGTCAGATATGAGTATAAAACCTCATTACTGACTTCTTTCAAGAGCGAACCTTCCAATCTCTTGACCACACCCGCAACATATGCGGAGTCTGTCACCAGATTGAGAGGTTGTTCAAACAACTGAAATGCTTGGACAACGGCTGCCAACTCCACAATCTGTGGAGAGCCCTGAACCATCCTCACGTCAGATTCCCAATCCCCTGTCGTTGAGTCTCTCCACGTGATCACTGACTTATGTGTCTTCCCTGAGCCATCCGTGAACACTGTGATCCCGTCCAAAGGTTCTTCGCTTATTCTTGGTTTTGCCCTATAGCATATCTGCGATTGCAGTATTCTATGTCTCGGAAAGTGGACTGTACAAGTTCCTGGGAACGCCAACAATGCGATTAGCAGGTCTTTCGATTGTTGCATTGCCCAATCGAAATAGTCTCGCTTCAAAGGTAATCTGATGACTGAGAATTCTCTTCCTGCCATTATCAGCAGCCTTGTTCTCACCTTTATGATGATTTGTGCTGCCATCTCTAAATCTGTAAGAATTGTTTTTGCGGGTCTGTGTGGTAGGAAAATCCACTCTATGATTATCAAAGAGTCCTTTTGCGATTCGTCCCATTGGAAGATCAAACCATGGAACTGTGTTTTCTTCCCCAGCACTGCCAACTGAAAAGGCAATGTTGGGACAAATCGATGTGCCTGCCTTTTCTGTATCGCGTCTGCGACTTTCTCCAACTCCTTTTTTGCTTCAGACGTGAGCGTCCTGGGAGACCGAATGTCTGTGTCTCCTCTCAAAAGATCGAGCAACGCTGGGATGTCGCTGTTCGTGATTCCCAAGACCGGCCTCATCCAGTTGATTTCTCCTAAAAGCTGTTGCAGATCATGCAAACTGCTGACCTTGGTGCTAATCTCCATTTTTTGAGGTTTTATTGTTCTTTCTGAAATTTTCCACCCTAGATATTTCCAAGGTGCAACCTCTTGAATCTTCAAAATGCTAATTTCCAGACCTGCCTTTTGCACCTCTGCAATCACACAGTCATGAGCTTCTTGCAGCTCCTGTCGTGTTGATGCTGCAATGAGCAAATCATCCATGTAATGAATGATCTTCACTTTCGGAAATTTCTTCCGCGCTGGTGCCAAAGCTCGTGCCACGTACCATTGACAGATCGTCGGAGAATTTTTTAGACCCTGTGGAAGAACGACCCAATGGTACCGCTGCAGAGGTGTTTCCCTGTTGATACTCAGAACTGAAAAGGCAAATCTCGGAGCATCATCTGGATGGAGTGGAATACTGAAAAAACAATCCTTGAGGTCAATGACCACAAGCTGCCAATCTCTGGGAATCACTGAGACAGATGGAAGTCCCAACTGAAGCGGTCCCATGTCTTCTATGACTTCGTTGATCTTCCTGAGATCGTGTAACAATCTCCATTTGCCCGATAGTTTTTTCTTGATGACAAACACCGGAGAATTCCAAGGGCTGTCTGTTGGCCTGATGTGTCTCTTCTGCAATTGTTCTTGGACCAGGTCTTTCAAAGCACTCAATTTTCTCCGCTCAAGGGGCCACTGATCCACCCAAACTGGATCATCTGTTTTCCATGTCAGCTTCAGTGTGGTGAGTGCTGCAGTGACCCCTATTAAAAATCCACTTCGATCTTCACACCCCATTGTGCCAAAAGGTCCCGACCCCAGACTGTGATCGGCTTTTGGATGACAAAAGGACGAATGATCGCCGCCTTGTCTCCTGGTCCCGTGACAACGACAGAATTCTCACTGTGCAGACACAGAGATGCTCCCCCTATGCCTGAGAGAGAACCCATTGGCGCGACCAAGCTCCAACTGCATGGCCAAAAGATGTACGATATTACCGTTACATCCGCCCCTGTGTTGAGCATACCTCTGATCGCTATTGTCCTGTCCCCACAGGTCAATTGGCACGTGAGCGTGGGTCGGTCTCGACCTATGTGTTTCACCCATGTTGTATGCACTTCAACATGTTCTTTCATAGGGAAACCTTCTTCGTCGAAGATTGACATGACCTCTCCAGCTGCGTGTGGCGGCAACGCGAAAGCTCTCGCAACCACAGTGTTTTCTGGTACAGTCAATGGTGGACGAAGTGCTCTTGCCAAAACCGTTAATTCTGTATTTTTGTCCGCTGAGACGACTGTTGGATAGACAATGAGTCCAAGAATACTGCACTTATCTTGTCCAATTATCAGGAAATCTTGCTTCTTATAGGAGTCCCCGCGGATACCCGTTGGTATCTCCGCATGACTATCATCTAAGAAGCATACTAGTCTTGAAGCTGCCAGTGCACACTGTGCCCCTGGTGGGAGGAGGTCTGGGTCACTGTGGAACTGACTAAAAGTTTTGCTGAGGGCATCTGCTTGTCGCTCGCTGATGACTGCCCTATCTGCTCTTGTGACACCGCCAGTACTTGTGTCTGAGCGCGCTGGCTTACGGGTGCGCTCCACTTCCCGTTTCCCGGATGCGGTAGCGGGTTTCCGTCCACGTCTGTCCGGGAATAACATTCTTTCGCTGAGTGTCTCTCTCTTCCGCACCGCACACAAACTGGCCTTTCCGCCTTCTGTGCTGGCGCTGGCGTATGTGCCTGCGGACAATTTCTTTTCATGTGTGAAGCCATTTATTATAATGAAATATAGTTTTTGAGAAATAAAAGAATTAAAAGACACTTAAAAGTATATCAAGGGAATCGCAGAAGTTAATAAATAATCTAAAATACACTCACAGAAGAAACTTTGGAATTAGAATATTTGAAGAAACAGAAGTGGAAGCCATTAAGTTGAAGTGACCTGCCAAGCCGTTAGAATCAAGCCAATAAGTTAAAGTGACCTGCCAAGCCGTTAGGATCAAGCCAAGTACAACAGTAACTTCAGCCAAGCCATGGAAAAACATGCCAAAGATAACAGGAAGAAGTCCAAATTAGGAAAAGCTTAAAATTTAACTAAGGAAGACCAGGAATTCACGGAAGACCCCGCCTGCCTATGAATATGCATGTAATAAATGATGTAATCCCTGTTTAAAATTGTATAAAAACCCGCTTTTGCTGTACATAATTTAGAAATCCATTTTGTGATTTCTCCGACGCGTCGTAATAAAATACCTCCTGCTTATCTGACTTAGACTGAGTCTCTTAAGCAGTTATTCTCGCCTTTTGGGGCAAAATTCGGCATCATGTGGCCAAACTCCCCACATTTGTAGCACTGTCCTCTTGGGGGGTTGTTCCTTTTCTGCATCGTCGCAAGAACTTTGTTGATGTTCTCGTCCTGCTGTTGCAGTATTTTTTCGAGCATCTTTTCCAGTGTCTTGTTCTCTGTTTGCCTTTCTGAATGTCCCTTTAACTGTTCTTCCCATTCCTCTCTTAATTCACTCTTCACGATTGATGCGACATGCTGAGGTGTCCCCACCTTGCTGCATGCCTCCACCATCTCTGCCAAGGATGGCCATCCTGGCATGGCGCTAATCACCCGTTGACAATCCGGGTTGGCATTGCCGAAAGCTAAGCTCTCCAAGAGAGGCCCCTTCGCTTCTTTGATCGTCACCTGTCGATCCACGGCTTGCATGAGTCGATCGATGAACGACATGAATGGTTCTGTGGGACCTTGCCTGATGCAAGAGAACGGAACATCCGGAGCTCCTGTTTGTGTAATTTGCATGATTGCCATTCGTGCTGCTTCTTTTATGTCGCTTAACACTCTTCGTGGAAGCCGCGCTGCTTGTTCCCCTGGGTTGTCATCTGGAGGATCTCCTGCTAACTGCCCTTCTGTGAGGTTCGCGTTTGGCCCACCTTGATATCTATTCCGCAATTCAGAAAGATATTTTCTCCACCTTTTTTCCCAGATGAGACTCTGTGTGTCAGTGAGAATCATTGCCACAATACTTCGAATATCATATGGTGTGAGTCATACGTAGTGAATGTCCCTCTTAGTAGCTGTTTGAAGTATTGTGAGTTCAGCCCAAAAGTTTGAGCCGCCTTCCCTAAGTCTTTGAGTGCCTCATGACCCATCCTTTCCCACCTTGGATTCTGTCCCTGGGCATCATATGTCACCGGCATTGTCAAATCTCCTGATCCCGGAAATAAATGCTTTTCCTTTGCCAACGCTTTTCTGATTCGCTTCCAATCCATCGTCTTCACCGGCTCTTGAAATTCCTCTTCTTGAGACTCTGTTGGGATTTGCATGAATAATGGTGTTGTGGATGTCATCGGTGATTCATCGTATCTCATTTTTCGCCTTGAGGTTTTTGGCCTCGCTCCTAAATCTGAAAAGGAAACTCGAGGATCCTGTTGATATTTCTTTTTTGCTGTATCAAATGAATGCAAGAAGCTTTTTGCTGCTTCTGCTGCTGACAGCATCCATGTCGGAACACCTTCCGATGCTGTGATCCTTATGACATCTTCTCCTTGAAGCTGTGCTTCATCTGAACTTTCATCATCTTCATGAAATCCCGAAGTCGATGGATAATCCCTTTGTTGTGTTCACATTGTCTTCTTTGAAGTGCTTTTCCTTTTGTATAATGTTGGGAAAAAATGCTGCATTGTTGCAGTCTTGCCACGAGATGGCGCTGTGGCTCCACCGAACAGATCCGGCATGTCGTGCACTTCTGTTCTCCCCCCACTAGGTGGCGCTGTCACCGGCCTCCCCAGCTCAGATGACGGAATGAGCTTGACTGCTCTTCCTCTTCCAGTCGACGGCCGTGTCTTCTGCCTGGCTTTTAATTCAGCTGAAACTGGAGCTCAAACACCAGAATGTCTCCCTTGAAGGGATGAGCCTTGGACTCCAAGGGTTTCAACTAAAGGTACCAAGTCTGGAGAGGGTGTGGAGCCCCTGGACGTAGAATCCCAAGCACGGCCCCTCCTCACCCGAGACGTCACAGGGGACCTGGCCCACCCCCACCCGCGTTCTGCTCTCCATGCATGCGTGCTCTCCGAGCCGCTCCCTGTCTCTCCTGAGCTGACGTCACTCTCTCCCCCTTGTTCCACCTCCGAAGTCTCCTCCCCTCGGTCTGTCCCTGACTCTGTCTCCTCCTCCTCTGACGCTGTGTCCACTCCTCCCACCGGTGTGTACAACCTGGCCCCCGCCGGCCCCCGGGCCCGCTCCGTGATCCCAGCCGACCTCTGTGCCGGGTCTGATGTCACAACCGCACGCCTCCTGCGTCTCTCTACGGTGGCCCTTTGGGGCTGCGCAGTTTCCCCCAATGCGCCGCCCGTGCCTAATGCTCACGCGCTGGTTTGTGACTCCCCCTCCGGGTTTTTGCGAGTTTTGCCTGCCGCGCGCATTTCTGCTACCCTGCTGGCCGGGGCGGCCGCCGCCCCCGGCGTTGCGCTGACAAAAGCCACACCGGAACTCGTGTCTCCCGTTATCTCTTCAATCGCACCCTCCGCCTGCACTGCCGCAGCCTGGCCGCCCTGCTCTGCCGTCGCGCCGCCGTGAGTAACCGCCCCTCCTGATCCCTTTTCTCCCCCCTGCATCCCCCCTTCCGATCCTGACTGCCCTGTACTCTCCGGGGTTTCAGGATGCTTTAGGAGTTTCCTGGGGTTTCTGGGTCTTGGGACCGGAGGTTTTAATACTATTTCCTGCTCCCTTTCCTCGGGAGCCCTTTCCCCCTGGCTGCTTGAGGCCAGAGCTAATTTTTTCTCAGAGCTTTGCTCCCCCCCTCCTTCTGAGGGTCCCGCCAGTCTTTTCGACTGCACTGAAATGCCTTCTAGCATTATTCTTGCTGGTGAGAGCAGCTTTAACGCTGTCTCATCTTTTTGCGTTGCTAAGATATATAAACGTCTGTTAATTTCCTGCCAAAACCCCACTTTGAATAGCAGGCAAGTTTCTGCAAGTGGATAATTGAGCCTCACCCACAATAATAACTGTTTTAATTCTTTCTTTGGGATGCCTTCAGTGTATGATTCAGCCATGCCTTGTAAGGAGGAGAAAATTTCCCGCTGTTCCTGGGAGAGTGTGCCCCCCATGTTCTTATTTTTGACCTTCTCACCGAATCTGTCGTCAGAGCTGTCCGAAGGCTCCCGGTCTCCGTCCAGCAGGTCACAGGAGAAGGATCCAGAGGCGCCTTTCTGGTTCCGATCTGGGCTGCTCTGCTACGAACTTTCTTCGGCAGAAGCTGAGAGATGTAATTCTCAGTGACTGCTGTTTTTTTGCAGACTCTCCTGGCCGTTTTTTTTTTTTTTCTTCTTTCTTCAGGCTTCTCTCCTCAGGAGTTATCAGTGCTCTCCTGGGAACTCGTCCTATGCCGGAGCTGCCCTCTTGGCTCTTCAGCTCTTCAGCTCTTCAGCTCTTCAGGGCTGATCCCCCCCCGAAAGGTTGGTGGGGAATAGCCCACACAGCGAACGCCACTTGTCGGTTTCTCGGCTGTTTCAAAGACCTGGAAAGGCCCGGGGTGGCCTTGGACAGCCTGCGCTTCAAAGGTCGAGAAGAGGCTTCAGGGTTTTTCTCGGTCTCGGTGTTTATTAGTTGTTTATCTAAAAGATTTTCTCTCAGCCCAATAGAGGTCTGCACAGCAAGCCAGCCATGAGCACACTGAGAGCCCCCAGGGCGGTAATCTATCTTTATACTCAAAATTACGTGTACAATATTTATCATTTTTCCCCAATACCTTCTACCCTTATTAACCAGTGCACTTTTAGTAATAACCAATCCCAAAGTGCCAACATCACCACAGAAGATGGAGGCCAAGAAGAAGAAGAAGAAGAACAGGACAAGCCCAAATTCCTCCATCTTACTTCTTTAGACCCCCCTGTACAGAAATCTTAAACCCTGTGTTTCACACTAATTAACTTATCCCTTCACCATTCACCCCAGTGAAATCCTCCCATCCTCATACAGGTGTTGTCTCCTGTGTAGGATCAAAGTCCAGCCACCAGACACTTCTGGCAACATTCCAGGACTTCCGAGCCCCCCAAGGGTGTTCTCAGTCACTCTGCACATCAGTCCTGAGGTGCTGAGATCCCACACCTCTCCTCGCAAACCCTGGCTCTGGCCCTGTAATTTCTGTACTCGGTGGTGCCTCCAGCCCTGAACCCCCTTATCTACAGCCTGAGGAACCAGGAACTCAAGGCTGCAGTGTGGAGACTGATGACTGGATGGTTTCAAAAACATTAAACTGTTTTTGAAACCAGTCTGCTGGTCAATTTCTGCAAATCACTTTGTATTAAAAGTCATCTTGACACTTCTTGCTAATTTCATTTTGAGGGGTGTTTTCCTTTGTTTTACTTGTTTTCATATTGTCCACAAATAAATGCCAATGTTTGTGCCATTACTCATTATTTTCTCTCCACCTTCCTTATGCCCACAGACTGTGTAAATGAGGTGCTGCATTCTTGGTGGCTTTAAAGGAACTAAAGAATCTCCCAACAAAGTTTTCTGCAGAGATGCCCTTTTGTTGTATTCCCTGGAGTTGCAGCAGCAATGTCTGTGTGCAGAGCTAGGGGCCGATCAGTGCTGGCCCAGCAGCTGTGCCCAGCAGCAGCAGCACTTGGTGTTGTCAGTGCTGCTGCCATGGCCCTAACCCACTGCACTGGTGGCCCTGGTGTTGCTGTAGGGCCTGAATGATCTCAGGGCCAGGCACAGCCCTGGGGGTGGCAGTGCCGGGGCTGCAGCAGGGACAGGCCATGGGCACTGCTGGGGCTCCAGGCTCCTTGCCCAGGCTCATTCAAGAACACAGCCAGGCCAATGCTCAGCACACAAAAACCCCGTGACCAGCCCCAGGCTGGGGGCAAACAGCATGGCTGGGGCTCTGCTAGGGCCCTAGGGGAGGTGAGAAGGAGCAGCAGAGCAGGGGCTGATCCATCCCGAGTGCACTGCACAGCCCAGGGCAGGATCCCAGAGCATCCTCATGGAGCTGCCAACAACATCCCCCCTCTGCAGCCCTGGCCTCTCCCCCAGCTCACACAGGTGTCCCATCCTTGCAGGCACAGACACGGCAGCACTGGCTCAGCAGCCCCTGTTTGCATTGCACAGAGCAGGGGGAGCACCCCCATGCTGTTGGTGTGGGGACATGAACCTGAGGGAGCACAAATGCCATCAGCCCCTGGGGCCAGCAAGGGCTGGGGAACAGCAGGAAAACAACTCAGCTTTGTCCTGGCCTCTGCAGTCAGACAGAAAGTTTGTTCCCATCAGCTGGGAGTTTCCTGTCCCACTGCAGATGCTGTTGCTCAGAGCCAGGGCTGCTTGGCAGCCACCCCCAGACTGCCCTGAGCATTTCCTTAGCTTCACCTTTGCTTTCTTTACTCTTCCCTGTGTTGCCTTCTAGATCAATGCAGGCAACCTGGTTCTGAGGTACAGCTCGACAGCCCTCTCTCTAGGGCCGTTCGGGCCAATGACATACGCAGACACCAATGTGGTGGACGGTCAAAAGGCATTTATTACTTCTTCTCATGGGGTCTTATAGTCTTAGGGGTCTCTACGTCAAAAAGGGGTTTGTCCTTCTTACCTATGGTTAGTAGGGAATGGAAAAGTACTGGGTAAGGGATGGAAAGTTACTGGCTTCTGTGGGGCAACATTCCTATTGGTAGTGGGACCACATTCCTATGTTAATTTCTTATCTATGAGTACCTGAGGGTCTTATCTATGGGGAACCGAGGGTCCTGGCTTTCCGTGACATCGCGAAATCTTCCGCAGCGCCTCTTCCCTCGCTACCACATCTCCCCCCTCCTTTGCACAAATGAATGAGGTAGTCGTGTACATAGATACTGAATTGAGGTATGAAGTTGTAACTTGACATGGGAAAGGGATTTTGGGAAACCTGAGTAAGCTTTTGCCAGACAAGTTTCGAAAATCTTGTGACTGGCAGTGTTCTTTAGTTGAATTCCCTGGTTGAATTCACAGCAACTGTCGTCGCCCTATGAACAGGATGTTGGTCCATTCCAGGCGGCTCTGAACGAACGAGACCAACTTGTTCAGCAGGCACGGTCCGAAGGTGATTGTTAGAAACAGCATCGCCAATGGACCTATCAGGGCAGAAATCAGAGTTGTTAGCCAAGGTGATTGATTGAACCAGGATTCGTACCAGCCCTGTTGGGCTTCCCTGTCTTTCTGTCTCTGAGCCAGTCTGTTCCGGAGTTCTGCCATGGAGTCTCTCACGACTGCCGTGTGGTCTGCATAGAAACAGCACTCTTCTTTCAAGGTGGCACACAGGCCCCCTTGCTGCATGAACAGGAGGTCCAGGCCCTGCCTGTTCTGCAAGACCACTTCTGAGAGTGAGGAGACTGACTTCTCTAGATAGGAGATGGATTTCTCGATCCTCTGCAGGTCCTCGTCAATCGTTGCCTGCAGTTGGGACAGTCCTTGGTGCTGGGTCGCTAGGGCTGAGACACCCGTGGCCGTTCCTGCTGCTTCCAGGCCGAGCAGCATTGCGATAGTTATACCTGTCATTATTTCTCTTTTGTGGATCCGGCTGGGTCCCTCAAGAAGATGGTACATCTCTTCGTCTGAGTGGTACAAGACCCTAGGAACAATCAGAACTTGGACACAGAAGTCGTTAGAGTCATTGAATTTGGGAAGGAACACACAAGGACTCACTCCGGATCGCTGGCAAACCCACATCCCCGATGCGGATGGGACTGCCCACTTATTGTTTTTCCTGTTCAGCCTGCCAATTTTGGTGCAGATGTTACCTCCCCGCTTAGCTAGGGTTGAATTGCCAAAGCATCTGCCTCGGCCTGTGACTTGACTCAGGGTGATTCCTTTGCGAGGGGTGTCCCATCTGCACTGGTGAGGGGCGTTGGCTGAGGAATAACTGAAGGGAGTGTTTAAAGCGACTCCTTCGTAAAAGGGGGGTTTGACATGGTAACAAAGCCAGCAGGATTCGGTTAGGTTAGGGTTGGATTCGTTCAGGGATACAAAGGTAGCCTCTAACATACGAAGGATTGGGTCTGCGTCTGACTTGGTTAAGCGACTCATCTGAAAGGTTTCCACTTGACCGGTCGGGACATTTCTGCCCCCTGTGGGTAAGGTTTTGGGGTAGGTTATGTTTCTCTCTTTCGGCGCGCTTTTAATCACTTTGTTGGGTCCAACTGCTCGATGTGCTGACGGCTGGAGCCTGATAATTTGCACGTTCACCCTCTCTTTTGACACTTGAAGGACCACTGTCCTCGTTCTGCCTGTGGCCCAGCTAGGGTGATCTGGCTGCAAGACCGTCATGTTGTAATCAGTGCATGCCCGAAAGTTAGGGATTTTAATTTGGTTTCGATGGGGGTTTTCGCGAATGAAGAAGGGTATTCTGCAGCCGATGGGTGCCCAGGTGAACTGCAAGAATTTGTCTGGCTCTTGTGGATCCCACCCAGGCCCCGACGGTCTGGCATCTGTGACAAGGGTTTCGCAGCCCCAGTGCCCACAATATCCCCACCCTGGGTGATTGCAGTAGCTTTTCCCAGGGTTTGAAGCTGGGCACCAGTAAGATAGGTACGAGTGTTTGACGTGTAGGGAATAGGGGTTTACCCTTGGCTGTCCTGGAAACAGGTCGGTGATGCGGAGCACGAAGGATGGAGTGTTCGGTGTGGTGATTTCTCTGAGTGCTTTGCCACTACCAAGGTGTCACATGACCCACCTGAAGGGCTGATAGGGGTAGTGATCTGGGCTGGCTTGCCCTCTGGCGACAAGCCCCAACAGCAAAATCACACAGAAACACCCTTGGTGCTTGGGTCTCACTCGTGCGGGTCTCTCGGGTGCTGCCTGACGGCTTGGTGGTCGGTCACTTTCATCTGGAACCGGAATGTACGCGTCACGAGGACGTCCCACGAGCAGGTCCTGTAAACAAAGACTCGCAATTCTCGTCAGTCTCATTCTGCTCGCTATGAAGGTCCGGTTTAATCGACTTAAGTGGACACCACCTGATTTTGCCATCCTTTTTGACAGCCGCGTACCCTCTCCCCGTGAGCATCAGCCTCCAACCCCGTTCCCACTCGCCTAGCTCGTTTCTGATTACCACCTGTGGGCCCTCTTCTAGCGCTCGAGTGGCCCAGTGTTTTTGGACGGGACTGTTTGTTTCATCTCCCCTAGGGAATTGATTCAGTGCCAGCAAAGCAGTTGCCAGCATACGTGCCTGATCTCCTGGGGGAATGGCATTGGCAAAGCCCTCTGCTTTTGCCAACACTTCTAGCTTGGTTTTCAGGGTTTGGTTTGCTCTCTCAACTATGGCCGGCCTGGTACTGTTGTATGGGATGCCTTGCACTAACATGATGCCCCATTTCTCAGCGAATTCCTGTACTTGTTTAGAGATGAAATTGGAGCCATTGTCCGTTTTGACCTGCTTGGGGATACCAAGCCAAGCCATGGCTGTCAGCCAGTGCTGAATTGTGTTTTTGGAGTAGGTTTTGGGGTGCTGTGTGGCTATGATCGTCCCGCTATAAGTGTCTACTGTCATTGCAAGCCATGCTCGGGGCTTCATCAGTTCGCACCAGGTGAAGTCCGACTGCCAGATTTCTGAGGGCTTGAGACCTCTCGGGTTGGCCTCGTAGGTCCAAAGGGGTACTTCTGGCAGTAAGGGCAAGTGGCTACCACGTGTTTCGCGTCCGCCGTCGGGATTCCGCATCTCTTCGCCAGTGCTTTGACTCCGATGTGGAGCGACTCGTGCAGTTGACGAGCTCTTTGCAAGGTCCAAACGCCTTTTGCTGCGGCGTCCGCTTTATCGTTGCCGGTCTGGAAGTAGCCTTTGACTGGGTCATGGCTGTTGATGTGGATGACTGACACGGTGCCCTGTCGCGAGGACAGTGCTTCTTCCAGCATTAGGGCTGCTGCTGATGTCGACACTCCTGGTCCTGCCATGGCTAGGCAGAGCCTTGCCACGAATATAGAGTCCGCTACGATGTTGAGGTGTTCGTCTTGGAAGAGTCCGCACGCCAAAACCACTGCTGCTGCCTCCAGCTGTTGCACTGACAGTGTGGGGTCACACGCTTTGACGCAGTGCCATTGCTCTCCCGCCTGCCACACTGCTGCTGCGGTTGAAGTCGTGGAGGAAGCGTCTGTGAAGACCGTTGGTCCCGGCTGTGGTCTGTCCTTGACCTTCGGTGGCACGTCCATGTCGACTACGGTCAGCAGCTTAGTCCAGGGTGGCTTGGAGGAGTAGGAGATTTCTCCTCCGAAACCGGAGAGAGCAAGGGCCAGGTACTCTGATATTGTGGCTGACTCCGAGGTCGGCTGCTTGCGAAACGGAAGGTGGATGCTTGTCGGCTCTGTCCCTAGGTGTTTCAAGGCGAGTCTCCTGCCTTTCATGATGAGACTGGCGATGCATTCGATTCCTGGGGAAAATGCACGAGCGGGTCTTCCGAGGACCACCCATTGGATTGGTCGGGCCTTTTCAGCGAGTCCTTGAGCCAGTGCTCCCACTCCCCCCTTCGGTGTAAAGTGGATGTACAGGTCCAGTGGCATGGCTGGGTTCCACCTGGCAAGCGTGCCAGTGGACATCTGGTTTTCGATGAAGTCAAGGGAGCTCGTTGCCTGCGGCGTCAGCTCCTTGGGATCCCAGGGGTTCTTCCCTTTCAGGAGGTCATACAGAGGGTTGATTCCTACTCCCAGGAAGGTCACGCAGGGTCCTCTCTTGATCTTTGCGCTCGCGATCTCGAAGCCGTTGGCCTGAAGGGTCTCTGTGATTGTGGTCACCAGGTCATCTACTTGGCTTGTCGATGGTGCTGCGACCAGGATGTCGTCCATGTACTGGATGATGGTTGCGGTGGGATTGCAGTGTCGGACTGGCGTCAGTGCTTTGTCCACAGTGATCTGGCATATGGTCGGACTGTCGACTAGGCATTGTGGAAGCACTCTCCATTGGAAGCGAAGGTTGGGCCGCTCGCCGTTCCGAAACGCCACAGAAAAGGCAAATCGTTCTCTGTCCTCAGGGTGCAGGGGTATTGAAAAGAAGCAGTCCTTGATCTCCAGTACTGAGCACGGCTGCCCTGTGGGGATGGCTGAGTTCGCAGGTAGCAGTGTCTGGACTGGACCCAGGGGTCGGATCGTCTTGTTCACTTCTCTCAGGTCGTGGACGAGACGGTAGCCTTCTCCGGACCTCTTGGGGATCACGAATACAGGGGTGTTCCATGGGCTGGTGGAGGGTTCTATGTGACCCTTTTGCAGTTCGCGGTCGACCAGTTCCAGCAAGGCTGCCATTCGAGGCTCTGTCAGGGGCCACTGCTCAACCCATACAGGGTCTGATGATTTCCAAGTCAATTTGATTGGCAGCGGGGGGTGCACGGCAGTGGCCCTCAGGATAAATTTGTAATCCGAAATCCTAGCAAGGAAAGAACATCCCTTCCCAACAGGGGTGGAGAATTTTGCAAAATGTAGGGGTAGATTGCTACTGTCTGTTCTGGTCCCTTTTTCGTGTGAAGTGTTATAGCCACCAGCTGGGTGCTTTTCCATGCCCAGGACTGCCCCCCCACTCCATTCACTGGAGGGACTTCTTTGATTTGCCAATGTCCGGGCCAGTGTGCTTGGGGAATAATCGTGCAGTCTGATCCCATGTCCGCCCAGAACTGGAGCCCTATGACGTGAGGATCCTGACTGCCATAAAGGCGGTATGTCCCCCACACCATCAGGGGTTCCTTCCCTATTTTCATGACCAAGGCCACCCAGGGATCCTGCTCTGGGACGTCCCCTGCTGTTCCTGTGACTCCGGCGCGGCTTGTGGCGGTGGGGGGTGCGAGGGTATTGAGGGCGGTGCTGCGCAACTCTGCCATTGTATTGCTGGAGGGGATGCAAAGTTGACTGCTCCCTGTGGGGGCATAGGGTATGAGGGTCCCCTGCCCCACTGGGGGTTGCTGTAGCTGGGCCGCTGCATGTTCCAGGTGGGAGGGGGCTGGATACGGCCTGGCTGCCCCCTCCCTCTCCCGTTTCCCTGAAACCTGGATCTGCATTCCTTAGCTAAATGCCCCTTCCTTCCGCACACCCAGCACGGCCCCCTACCTCCCCCTTGGCGTGGTGGAGCATCTGCTGATGGCCGCCTTGGCTGGGGGCAGTTTACTGCCAAGTGGCCTGCCTGGCCGCACTTAAGGCATGCCATCACACTGGTTATTGCGGTGTGAACTGCTGCTTGAATGGGAACTAGATGTTCCTCCTTTGCAACGTGTCTGATCATGGCAGCTATATTGGACCCCTGCGGCAGTGACCTTAAAATGTCTTTGGTGGCTGAGCTACATTGCTGGCGTAGGCAGTCTGCCAGCACGGGACCCTTTGCCTCTGAGGGTAACGCAGAGGAATCTAATGCAGCCTGAAGTTTGTCCACAAACTGAGTGAAACTTTCACTCTCACCCTGTTTTATGAGAGACCACGGGGATGGTTTAGCTACCACTTTCGAAGTGTCACGGATGGCTTCTCGGGCAGCACGGGTTGTTGTCATGACCTCATGGGCCCGCAAGCCCTCAGCCTGCACCTGGGGGGTGATCATAGTGGGGTCTGTGCCCATTAGCCTCTGTATGCTGGAGCCGTGCAGTGGGTGGTCTGCCCCCGTTACCAAGGCTAGCTGTTTGAGGCAATTATCCTCCCATTCTTGTTTAAAAACGATCATTCCCGCACCATCAAATATCATTCTACACGTCTGCTTAATATCAAGGGAAGCATATCGTCCCCACCAAAAAGGCCGTCAATGAGTGTGCAAACCATGGCAGAATTAATTCCCTTATCCGCAATCGCTTTAACAATTGCCTGCACATCTTTTGGATTAACCGGTGAATAAATCCTTTGGTTTCCGCCTGCCCCCCCCACACGAACCGGGAACACCAGAGTGGCAGACGGAGCCCATTCCGCGCAAGCCATTTTTATTTTCCGCCAGTTTGTAAGCGGGGTTCGGTTTCTCTGGTAACCCCTTCACCCATGCAGGAGCGCTGTGGCTAGTGACCTTACTTGCCGCTGCTCTCTCTCTGTTAGAGCTAGAATCTGAGTCGGAATCTTCTGACCATGTCTCGGGCTCCGAGCTCGAGTCCGAGTCCGAGCCGGAAGTCGAGTAAAGAGACGCTTCCAGGCTGCTCTGCCTTTTCCTCGGGCTCCGACCCCGCCCCTTCTTGCAGGGGTCGGGCCGTTCCCTCCCCTTGGGGTCCCCCCGCCTCCTGCTGGGGGAGGTCCTTGCCCTACAATGACTTAATTTGAATAAAGCGCTCTGATTGGTCTTACGGGCCTCCGTGGGGCCCGCCCCGTCTCCCCGCTCGCCGGCGCATGCGTTGTTCAGCGGGCTGACCACGTTTCCGCCCCCCGCCTCCTCCTTTCCGCCCTGACCAGGCGGTCCGGCGCCGTTTTCAAACGCATATGGTGGGGGGGCGTTTCTATCGGTCCCTATGGGGTCCGACATTCTGGCCGCGTTCCGTGCCTCCTCCGCAAGCCCCTGCCAGAACGCCCGCGTGTGCTCCCCCCCCTCCGATGGTGAGTCTGCTCCCTGAGGGGGATCCGGCGTTCGCGCCTCTGCGCGCCGCCCGGGTCAAGCACCTCCGCGGTTTGTGTCGCCGCGTCCACCCCCAACTGCGGCACGGCTAATAAACAAGCTCGTGCGGCTTTCCAGGTTTCTTGCTCTTGTCGAGCTTTTTTCAGAGCCTGGACAACTCTGCCGCATGATTTTAGGGCTTTCCCTGAGCCCAAGGACATAGCGTCCTCCGCCAGGGCTTTTGTACAGTTATCCCACACGTCCGAATGTAGGACGTCCACGGGGCTTTTAATAGCCCCAAGATTAATCAAGCTCGTCAATGCGAGAGTTAAATCCTTAAGTTTACATTCTATACCCCATTGCGCATGCATCTCTGTTACGACCTTCGCTATGGCTTCCATGGTCCAAGCTGGTCCGGGAGGCGTCCCCCCCCGCTGCGATCAGTCCCGCTGTCGCAGCCGCTGTCCTCGTTCCAGGAGTGTCCCCGTTCGCCGGGCGCTAGCCGCTGTCCCGGATTCCGGCACCAAAATGTTGCCTTCTAGATCAAGGCAGGCAACCTGGTTCTGAGGTACAGCTCGACAGCCCTCTCTCTAGGGCCGTTCGGGCCAATGACATACGCAGACACCAATGTGGTGGACGGTCAAAAGGCATTTATTACTTCTTCTCATGGGGTCTTATAGTCTTAGGGGTCTCTACGTCAAAAAGGGGTTTGTCCTTCTTACCTATGGTTAGTAGGGAATGGAAAAGTACTGGGTAAGGGATGGAAAGTTACTGGCTTCTGTGGGGCAACATTCCTATTGGTAGTGGGACCACATTCCTATGTTAATTTCTTATCTATGAGTACCTGAGGGTCTTATCTATGGGGAACCGAGGGTCCTGGCTTTCCGTGACATCGCGAAATCTTCCGCAGCGCCTCTTCCCTAGCTACCACATCCCTGGTACAAATTTCTTCCTATTCCCCACCCCTGTTCCCTCCCCTGCAAACAGCCCATCCCTGCTTGCCCTTCCCTTTCTGGCCCCACTCCCCATTGCAGTTCCTGACTTGGCCCCGTGGGAACGTCTCTTGGGCAGCAGGATCATCCTACAAGTGCTGCAGGGATTGTCTGCAGGCTCCTGCAGTGCCTGATGCTGCTCCCTTGCCAGAGGCACCCCAGGCCAGGGGGGCACATCTGGGCTGCTGTGTCTGGCTCTGGGCCTCCCTGTTCTGGGCAATGAGGAGGAGTTGCAGAGGCTCTGCAGGACTGACAGGATGGGCTTTGGGGCTGTCAGGAGAAGCTGAGGGACCTGGGCTGCTGGAGCTCCTGAAGAGGAGGCCCAGGGCTCATCCTGCAACTGCTCCAAGGGTTCTTTCAGAGAATCCCAGAATCAGCAACGGTGGAACCGGCCATGGAGACCATCAAGTCCAACCTGTGTCCTGACACTGCCTTGTCTCCCCTGAGCCTCCTCCAGGATAAACAACCTCAGGTCCCTCAGCCACTCCTCACAGGACTTGTGCTCCAGACCCCTGCCCAGCCTTGTTGCCCTTCTCTGGACACGCTCCAGCCCCTCCACGTCCTTCCTAAGTTGGGTGCCCCAGAACTGCACTTGAGGTGCTGCCCAAGCATTGCTGAGCACAGGGGAAGAATCCCTGCCCTGCTCCTGCTGGCCACACCATTCCTGAGCCAGGCCAGGAGCCATTGGCCTGCTTGGCCCCCTGGGCACACTCCTGGCTCATGTCCTGTTGCCTTCTGGATCAAGGCAGGCAACCTGGTTCTGAGGAACAGCTCGACAGCCCACTCTCCAGGGCCGTTCGGGCCAATGGCACACGCAGACACCAATGTGGTGGACGGTCAAAAGGTGTTTATTACTTCTTCTCATGGGGTCTTATAGTCTTAGGGGTCTCTACGTCAAAAAGGGGGTTTGTCCTTCTTATCTATGGTTAGAAGGGAATGGAAAAGTACTGGGTAAGGAATGGAAAGTTACTGGCATTACTGTTAGTGGGGCCACATTCCTGTGTTAATTTCTTATCTATGAGTAACAGAGGGTCTTATCTACGGGAAACAGAGGGTCCTGCCTTTCCGTAACATCGCGACTTCTTCCGCAGCGCCTTTTCCCTAACTACCACATCTCCCCCCCCCTTTTCACAAATGAATGAGGTAGTCATGTACATAGGTACTAAAATGAGGTATAAGGTTGTAACTTGACAAGGGAAAGGGGTTTTGGGAAACCTGAGTAAGCTTTTGCCAGACAAGTTTGGAAAATCTTGTGACTGGCAGTGTTCCTTGGTTGAATTCCCTGGTTGAATTCACAGCAATTGTCGTCGCCCTACAAACAGGATGTTGGTCCGTTCCAGGCGGCTCTGAACGAACGAGACCAACTTGTTCAGCAGGCATGGTCCGAAGGTAACTTAGAAACAGCATCGCCAATGGACCTATCAGGGCAGAAATCAGAGTGGTTAGCCAAGGTGATTGATTGAACCAGGATTCGTACCAGCCCTGTTGGGCTTCCCTGTCTTTCTGTCTCTGAGCCAGTCTGTTCTGGAGTTCTGCCATGGAGTCTCTCACGACTCCCGTGTGGTCTGCATAGAAACCCTTTCAAGGCGGCACACAGGCCCCCTTGCTGCATGAACAGGAGGTCCAGGCCTCGCCTGTTCTGCAAGACCTCTTCTGAGAGTGAGGAGACCGACTTCTGTAGAAACGAGATGGATTTCTCGATCCTTTGCAGGTCCTCGTCAATCGTTGCCTGCAGCTGTGACAGTCCTTGGTGCTGGGTCGCTAGGGCTGAGACACCCGTGGCCGTTCCGGCTGCTTCCAGGCTGAGCAGCATTGCGATAGTTATACCTGTTATTATTTCTCTTTTGTGGATCTGGCTGGATCCCTCAAGAAGATGGTACATTTCTTCGTCTGAGTGGTACAAGACCCTAGGAACAATCAGAACTTGGACACAGAAGTCGTTAGAGTCATTGAACTTGGGAAGGAACACACAAGGACTCACTCCGGATCGCTGGCAAACCCACATCCCCGATGTGGATGGGACTACCCACTTATTGTTTTTCCTGCTAGGCTTGACAATTTTTGTGCAGACGTTGCCTTTCTGCCTAGCTAGGGTTGCATTGCCAAAGCATCTGCCTCAGCCTGTGACTTGACTCAGGGTGATTCCTTTGCGAGGGGTGTCCCATCTGCACTGGTGAGGGGCGTCGGCTGAGGAATAACTGAAGGGAGTGTTTAAAGCGACTCCTTCGTAAAAGGGGGGTTTGACATGGTAACAAAGCCAGCAGGATTCGGTTAGGTTAGGGTTGGATTCGTTCAGGGATACAAAGGTAGCTTCTAACATACGAAGGATTGGGTCTGTGTCTGACTTGGTTAAGCGACTCATCTGAAAGGTTTCCACTTGATCGGTCGGGACATTTCTGACCCCTGTGGGTAAGGTTTTCGGGTAGGTTATGTTTCTCTCTTTCAGCACGCTTTTAATCGCTTTGTTGGGTCCGACCGCTTGGGGTGCTGATGGTTGAAGCCTGAAGCATGTTCACCCTCTCTTTTGACCCTTGAAGGACCACTGTCCACGTCTTGCCTGTGGCCCAGCTAGGGTGATCTGGCTGCAAGACCGTCATGTTGTAATCAGTGCATGCCTGAAACCTAGGGATTTTATGTTGGTTTCGATGGAAGTTTCCGTGAGAGAAGAAGGGTGTTTTGCAGCCGATGGGTGCCCAGGTGAACTGTGTGGATCCCACCCAGGCCCCGACGGTCTGGCGTCTGTAACTATGGTTTCGCAGCCCCAGTGCCCACAATATCCCCACCCTGGGTGATTGCAGTAGCTTTTCCCAGGGTTTGAAGCTGGGCACCAGTAGGATAGGTACGAGTGTGTGATGTGTGGGGAATAAGAGTTTACCCTTGGCTGTCCTAGAAACAGGTCGGTGATCTGGAGCACGAAGGATGGGGTGTTTGGTGTGGTGATTTCTCTGAGTACTTTGCCACTACTAAGGTGTCACATGACCCACCTGAAGGGCCGATGGGGGTAGTGGTCTGGGCTGGCTTGCCCTCTGGCGACAAGCCCCAACAGCAAAATCACACAGAAACACCCTTGGTGCTTGGGTCTCACTCGTGCGGGTCTCTCGGGTGCTGCCTGACGGCTTGGTGGTCTGTCGCTTTCATCTGGAACCGGGATGTACGCGTCACGAGGACGTCCCACGAGCAGGTCCTGTAAACAAAGACTGGCAATTCTCGTCAGTCTCATTCTGCTCGCTATGAAGGTCCGGTTTAATCGACTTAAGTGGACACCACCTTATTTTGCCGTCCTTTTTGACAGCCGCGTACCCTCGCCCTGTGAGCATCAGCCTCCAACTCCGTTCCCACTCACCTAGCTCGTTTCTAATTACCACCTGTGGGCCCTCTTCTAGCATTCGAGTGGCCCAGTGTTTTTGGACGGGACTGTTTGTTTCATCTCCCCTAGGGAATTGATTCAGTGCCAGCAAAGCGGTTGCCAGCATACGTGCCTGATCTCCTGGGGGAATGGCATTGGCAAAGCCCTCTGCTTTTGCCAACACTTCTAGCTTGGTTTTCAGGGTCTGGTTTTCTCTCTCAACTATGGCCTGCCCGGTACTGTTGTATGGGATGCATTGCACTAACGTGATGCCCCATTTCGCGGCGAATTCCTGTACTTGTTTGAAGGTGAAATTGGAGCCGTTGTCCGTTTTGATCTGCTCGGGAATACCAAGCCAAGCCATGGCTGTCAGCCAGTGCTGAATTGTGGATTTGGAGTTAGTTTTGGGGTGCTGTGTGGCTATGATCGTTCCGCTATAAGTGTCCGTTGTCACTGCAAGCCATACTCTAGGCTTCAGCAGTTGACATAAGGTGAAGTCCGACTGCCAGATTTCTGAGGGCTTGAGACCTCTTGGGTTGACCCCGCAGGTCCAAAGGGGTGACTTCTGGCAATGAGGGCAGGTGGCTACCACATGTTTTGCATCCGCCGTTGAGATTTCGCATCTCTTCGCCAGTGCTTTGACTCCGATGTGGAGCGACTCGTGCAGTTGACGAGCTTCCTGCAACATCCAAACGCCTTTTGCTGTGGCGTCCGCTTTGTCGTTGCCGATCTGGAAGTAACCTTTGACTGGGTCATGGCTGTTGATGTGGATGACTGACACGGTGCCCTGTCGCGAGGACAGTGCTTCTTCCAGCATTAGGGCTGCTGCTGATGTCGACACTCCTGGTCCTGCCATGGCTAGGCAGAGCCTTGCCACGAATATAGAGTCCGCTACGATGTTGAGGTGTTCGTCTTGGAAGAGTCCGCACGCCAAAACCACTGCTGCTGCCTCCAGCTGTTGCACTGACAGTGTGGGGTCACACGCTTTGACGCAGTGCCATTGCTCTCCTGCCTGCCACACTGCTGCTGCGGTTGAAGTCGTGGAGGAAGCGTCTGTGAAGACCGTTGGTCCCGGCTGTGGTCTGTCCTTGACCTTCGGTGGCATGTCCATGTCGACTACGGTCAGCAGCTTCGTCCAGGGTGGTCTGGAGGAGTAGGAGATTTCTCCTCCGAAGCCGGAGAGAGAAAGGGCCAGGTACTCTCATATTGTGGCTGACTCCGTGGTCGGCTGCTTGCGAAACGGAAGGTGGATGCTTGTCGGCTCTGTCCCTAGGTGTTTCAAGGCAAGTCTCCTGCCTTTCATGATGAGGCTGGCAATGCATTCGATTCCTGGGGAAAATGCACGAGCGGGTCTTCCGAGGACCACCCATTGGATCGGTCAGGCCTTTTCAGCGAGTTCTTTGAGCCAGTGCTCCCACTCCCCCCTTCGGTGTAAAATGGATGTACAGGTCCAGTGGCATGGCTGGGTTCCACCTGGCAAGCGTGACAGTGGACATCTGGTTTTCGATGAAGTCAAGGGAGCTCGTTGCTTGCGGTGTCAGCTCCTTGGGATCCCAGGGGTGCTTTCCTTTCAGGAGGTCGTACAGAGGGTCCATGACCTCGGGAGGAATCAGGACGATGTTGCGAAGCCACTGCAGCGATCCCACCAGGCGTTGCATGTCGTGGAGCGTCTCGACGTCTCGGTTGATCTTCATCTCGGGGCGTGTCATGGAGGAGCTTGTAATTCCTACTCCCAGGAAGGTCACGCAGGGTCCTCTCTTGATCTTTGCACTCGTGATCTCGAAGCCGTTGGCCTGAAGGGTCTCTGTGATTGTGGTCACCAGGTGATCCACTTGGCTTGTCGATGGTGCTGCGACCAGGATGTCGTCCATGTACTGGATGATGGTCGCATTGGGATGGGAGTGTCGGACCGGCTTCAGTGCTTTGCCCACAGTGATTTGGTATATGGTCGGGCTGTTGACAAGGCCTTGTGGAAGCACTCTCCATTGGAAGCGAAGGTTGAGCCGCTCGCCGTTCCGAAACGCCACGGAAAAGGCGAATCGTCCTCAGGGTGCAGGGGTACTGAAAAGAAACAGTCCTTGATATTCAGTACTGCGCATGGCTGCCCTGCGGGGATGGCTGAGTTTGCGGATAGCAGTGTCTGGACTGGACCCAGGGGTCGGATCGTCTTGTTCACTTCTCTCAGGTTGTGGACGAGACGATAGCCTTCTCCGGACCTTTTGGGGATCACAAATACAGGGGTGTTCCATGGGCTGGTGGAGGGTTCTATGTGACCCTTTTGCAGTTCGCGGTCGACCAGTTCCAGCAAGGCTGCCACTCAAGGCTCTGTCAGGGGCCACTGCTCAACCCATACAGGGTCTGATGATTTCCAAGTCAATTTGATTGGCAGCGGGGGGTGTACGGCAGTGGTCCTCATGATAAATTTGTAATCCGAAATCCGAGCATGGAAAGAAAGTCCCGTTTCCCCTGTGCCGGGATGCTTGGAGTGAGGGTGCTGCCAGGGAAAGCTGTGCCGGCTGGGGACAGCTCGCTGAGTTGTTGCCCTTCCCTGGAAGCCTGGGCTAACGCGGTCGTCCTGCCATTCCTGCTTAGATACAGTCCGACCCGCCCCATCAAAAAGCATGCGGCTTATTTGCGTAATATCAAAAGTGAGCAGATCGTTATTGCTAGAATGGTCATCCTCAAGAGTGGGTACTACAGCTGAGTTGATCCCTATTTCTGAAATCACTTTGGCTTCTTTTGGGTTAACCGTGGTATATGCCCTTTGTTGGTTCCCCCGCGCTCCGGCAACCCCCCCCGGGAAAGCGTGCATGGAGGCTGCCGGTGCCCGGTCCCCGCAGGCTGCTTTTATTTTTCCCCAATCGGTGAGTTTGTGTTGCGATTGTTTCCCTATATTGTTTAAAGCTTTATTCGGTTTCGCTTGAAACCGCATTAATTCTGCTCTCTCGGTTTCCGAGTCCCAGCCGGACTCGGTCAGATCTTCTGAGCTGTCTGAGCAGCTGTTACTTGACTCTGAGGCGGAAGCTGACTGCCGGTACACTTCCGGCGCTCCGTGCCGTTTTGTTCGGCTTCGACCTTGTTCCTCCCTTTGGGGGTGGCGCCGCTCCCTCCCCCTGGGGTCCCCCCGCCTCCTGCCAGGGGAGGTCCTTACCCCATAAGGACCTAATTTGAATAGAGCGCTCTGATTGGTCTTGCACTCTACCGCGGGGGCTGCCCCATCTCCCTGCTCGCCCGTGCATGCATTGTTAAGCAGGCTGACTTCGTTTCCGCCCCCCGCCTCCTCCCTTCCGCCCTCGCCATGTGGTTCGGCGCCATTTTTAAACGCACATGGCAGGGGCGTGTTTTTACCGATCCTGGCGGGGTCTGACAATCCGGCCTTGTTCCGCGCCTCCTCCGCGTGTCCCTGCCAAAAGCGTCGCGCGCGCTGCTCTGCTTCTTGCACTGGACCAGCGACCGGTGGGGAAGAGACGGATAGAGAAACCGCGGATTTTTCAAACGGTTCCGCGGGTGGGCTAGGACCCGGCAGGCTCTGCGGGAAGGTCGGGGGGTCCCCTGGGGGTTCCGGGGGGTCTCCTGGGGGCTCCGGGGCGTCCAGGCTCGGGCTCAGGAAGGGGTGGAACGCGCCCGGCCCCTGCATATTCGCACCTTCAATCCGATCACTCTCAGAGGCGGTCTGCGTCGCGGCCCCCACCCCCGGCTTTGGTGTAGCTAATAAACATATACGCGCGGCTTCCCGCGTCTCCTGTTCTTTTAACGTCTTGTGTAGGGCCTCTTCTACTTTCCCCCACGCTTTGAGGTTTTTACCACTGCCTGCAGACTTAGAGTCCTCTGCTGAGGCGGCAGTGCACTTCGCCCGCGCTTCCCAATATAATATATTTACCGGACGTTCGATCGTCCCCAGCTCTAGGAGCCTTGCAATAGCAAGATTAGAGTTCCTGAGCTCACCTTTAATTACCCATTGCTCATGAGCCTGACTTACGAGCTTCGCTGTGGCTTCCATGGTCCAAGTGGGTCCGAGGGCATCCCCTCCGCTGTGCTCAGACCTGCTGCCACAGCCGCCGTCCTCTTTCCAGGAGAATCCGCATTCCCCGGGCGCAAGCCGCTTTCCTGGGCTTCCGGCACCAAAATGTGGCCTTCTGGATCAAGGCAGGTGACCTGGTTCTGAGTAACAGCTCGACGGCCCACTCTCCAGGGCCATTCAGGCCAATGACACACGCAGACACCAATGTGGTGGACGGTCAAAAGGCATTTATTACTTCTTCTCATGGGGTCTTATAGTCTTAGGGGTCTCTACGTCAAAAGGGGGTTTGTCCTTCTTATCTATGGTTAGAAGGGAATGGAAAAGTACTGGGTAAGGAATGGAAAGTTACTGGCATTACTGTTAGTGGGGCCACATTCCTGTGTTAATTTCTTATCTATGAGTAACAGAGGGTCTTATCTACGGGAAACAGAGGGTCCTGCCTTTCCGTAACATCGCGACTTCTTCCGCAGCGCCTTTTCCCTAACTACCACAATGTCCAGCCTGCTGTCCATCAGTCCCTGCAGGTCCCTTTCTGCCTGGCTGCTGTGCAGCCACTCTGTCCTCAGCCTGTAGAGCTGCAGGGGTTGTTGTGGCCAACATGCAGGGCCCAGCCTTTGGACTTGTTAAACTTCAGCTAGTTCGATTTGGGCCAGGGATCCAGCCTGTCCAGGGCCCTGTGCAGAACTCTCCTACCCTCCAGCAGATCCACACTCACCCTCAGCTTGGTGTCATCTGCAAATTTGCTGATGCTGGACCCAGTTCCCTCATGCAGATCATCAGTGCTGACATTGAAATCCACACTGGCTGGCTCTGATCCCTCAGCCATCCTGTGGGTGCCCTGGGATGGCACTCAGGGTTATCTGTTCCATAACCTTGCCAGGCACCCAGGTCAGGCTGACAGGCCTGGAGTTCCCCAGATCCTCCTTCCAGCCCTTCTTGGGGATGGGCTCGCACTGGCACCTCCAGTCCTCTGGGACCTCCCTGCTGAGCCAGCACTGATGGTAAATGATGGAGAGCAGCTTGGGGAGCTCATCCACAGCTCCCTCATCCCCCTAGGATGGATCCCATCTGATCCCACACACCTGTGAGCATCTGAGTGGCTCAGCAGGTCCCCAGCTGCTTCCTCCTGGATTGCAGGGGGCTCTTCTGCTCCCTGTTCCCATTTACCAGCTCAGGAGAACACTTGTCCTGAGGACAACCTGTGCTAATATGGAAAATTAAGAGAAACAAGATGTTAAGTAGCTCTGCCTTCTCCTTATCTTTAGTTACTATATTCCCCACTGCATCCAATAAAGAGTAGAGGTTCTCCTTATCCCATGTTTTGCTATTAATTTAATTGTGGAAACATTGTCTATTTTTTTTCACAGAAGGGGTCAGGTTAAACTCTAATTGAGCTTTCGGCTCTTAACTTTTTTTCTGCATGACTTTACAACATCCTTAAACATTTCCTAAGCTGCTTGACCTTCTGTGCAAAGTTGATGCACCTCTTGTTACCCTTGAGTTCCCACAAAATCTCCATGCCCAGCCAGGCCAGTCATTTTCCTCAGTAGCTCATCTTTTGCCACACTGGGACAGGCTGCTCCTTCCCCCTTATGATTACTTTCTTGAAATGTGTCCATCCTTCCTGGACCCCTTTGTTTTTAGGGGATGTTTTCCTAAGAAAAAATCAGTGTCTGATTCATTACTCCCCAAATCTGCATTCTTAATAGGCCAAAGTCTACCCTTCCTAATTCCAGTGTAGAAGTTTTGTTGCTGCCCCTCCTTCTTTCACAGAACATTGAACACTTGATTATTTCATGGTCACTGTGCCCCAGGCAGCCTCCGAGCCCCACATCTGCCACCAGCCCTTCTCTGTGAACAGCAGCAGACAGAGCTTTCCTTGGCAATGGGAGTGTTACCAAAAATTCAGTAAAATAGAAAACTCCTTCACACCAATGCAGCATTAAAAAGCAGCACAATATATTCAGGGGGATGCACGGGGGACAGCTCCTCCCAAAGCCCTGCAGGCTGAGTAAAGGGAAGTTTCTGTTTATATTCTGTATTTTGCATACATATTCATTAACTGTCCCAGACTAAATATACATCTGATAATCATTTTCCCCAAATCATTAATGTATTTCCCCTCCTCTGTTCTCCTGGGGGTCTCTCTGGTGGTGCTTGATGGTTGTGGACCCCAATGTTCCCATGGGCCTGGCTGAGCTGGCAGGACACAGGCTGCTGAACTTCCAGTTCCCCTTCTCACACAATGGGTATTGTGTGGTTTCCACAGGCCTGGGATTGTGGAGAAAAAGCTCCAGGTGTCAGCTCAGCTGGTGGAGACAATTGATCATCTGGTAACATGAGGTCACAGAGTGGGCTATGACATCACAGAGCAGACTGTGACATCCCAGAGGGGCTGTGTGACATTAGAGAATGGTCTGTGACATCACAGGGAAGGTTGTGACATCACAGGGCAGAGGTCTGACATCACAGTGCAGACAATGACACCACAGACTCTGGTATGACATCAGAGAGCAGCTCTGCGACATCAGAGAGGTGTCTGTGACATCACAGAGAAGGCTGTGACATCACCGAGCAGGCTGTAACGTCACAGAGGGACTGTGTGACATCCCAGCAGGACTGTGTCAGGTCACTGGGTTGGTCACTCTGCCCCAGCTCCCCCTCACAGTTTCTCCCAACAAGTCCAACGCTGTTCATGCCCACTGGGGTCCCTGTCTCCCGGGATCCCCCCCAGCCCACCTGGAGCCACAGCCTCCACCAAAGGATGTTCCACAGGATCCACCGCAGAGCCTGACAGGGGACAAGGGGCCAGGGCTGTGTGACCAGAACATCAAGGACGTGGATTATCCAGGTCACTGTGGCCTGGGTTGGGTTCCCCAGGGCAGGAAAGATGTCTGGCAGCTGGAGCAGGGTCTGGGAAGGGCCTCCAAGGTGGGGCTGGAGCCCTTGGGCTGTGAGCAGAGGCTGACAGAGCTGGGCTGGTCCAGCCTGGAGCAGGGAAGGCTGAGGGGCTCCTCATCCCAGTCTGGCAGTGCCAGCGAGGAGGGGATGGAGAACACAGAGCCAGGCTCTTTACCGGGGGTCCTGGTGGGAGACAAAAGCCAGTGGGTGGGAGGGGAAAGAGAGGAGATCAGCCAGGGCATGAGGAGATGAAATGAGTCAGGCTGCTTTCAGAATTTCCTCAACACCAAGAGCAGCCTGACTCCCTTCTCCATCCACCACTGACAGCTTTGCAAATCAGGAATTGTTGGAGCCATTTTCCCCACACTCCAGAAGGAGCATCCTGATACAAGAACTTAATTGTGTTTATACCTATCACAAAATGCCGTTTGTCTGAAATTAATTTTAGTATGGAAATCCCTTGTGGATATTGAACATCAGATGCTGCTGGGACATTGCACACAGCTCAGGGAAGAGCATGATTGTTATTAAATTGTTTCCTGTTCAACTGTGGTCTGTTGGCCATGAAGAGAAACTTTCTGTGCCTCTGAGTCTCACCAGTTCTGGACTCCCAAAGGACACAAACCTGATGAGTTGTGGTTCCCACTCCAGTGGTGGCACCTGCACCTCCCTCAGAGGTGCAGACCTCCTTTGTCCCAGAAAGTCCCTGGCAATGCAGGGATGAAGGAAAGAGGACAGGCTGTGGGGATCAGGGCAGGGTTAAGCCAGGGATTTGGGGTGGTTGTGAGCCCAGGGCAGCACCCGGCCCTTGGCCTTGGTGATCCTCATCCAATTATCCTGGGCCCATGGATGGCTCCAGCCTGTCCAGATCCCTCTGCAGAGCTTCCTGCCCCCCAGCACAGCCACACTTCCACCCAGCTTGGGCTCACCTGGGAACTGACTGAGTGTGCCCTCGATGGCCTCATCCAGATCAGCAATAAAGAGATTTCACTGGCCTGGCCCCAATCCTGAGCCCTGGGGACACTCCTGGATGTGACTCCATTCCTCAGCTGCTCTGAGTGCCAGGGGTTGGATGAGGGAAATGGTGGGATTGGGGTAGGAACAAAGTGTGATTGATTGTCAGCCATGAAGGGTCTTGATTATCAAATCTATTCAGACTGCATTTGAGGGGTTAGGGGTAAATATCAACTGGACATTGCTGATACCAATCTATAAACAAGTAAAGAAAACTGGACAAAACCAGTTCTCTCTGCTTAGTTTTCAATATACCATATTCACTTTAAATACACCTCTTAAATCTGACTAATTAACCACAGAACAATTGAAAACTTCGAATTTTCGCACGGGGTTTTCTTGTTTAAATGTTTTAAACAAATGTTTAATAGCCTTTTTCTCTGACTTCCTCAACTGAGTAGCTCAAGAAAGAAGAGGCCTCTGGAGGAGTAAAATTCATCAGCAACCTCCAAGTGGCTGAGGATCCATCCCCATCAGAGCAGCAATGAACAGAAATGGGCACAGCTTTGTGGCTGCCCCAGCTTTGGCATGGGCCCTGGGCCTGGAGCAGGAGCAGCACTTGAGGGCCCCAAGGCCGTGGCTCTTGTGCTGCCCTGGGCAGATGGGATGGCAGCAGGGACTGCAGAGCTTTCAGCTCCTCAGGCAGAGGGGAGCAGGGAAGCCAGGGAGCCTCCTTTGGCCTTGGCCAAGCACCTTCCCCCATGGTGGGGCTGAGTCCTGTGGCAGCTGCAGCTGCTGCTGTGCCCTTGCCAGGGGCTGAGGCCGTGGGGCCAGTGCCCATAGCAGCCTGGCCTGAGCAGAGCTGTGGGGCCAGAGCTGGCTGGGCTGGGCTGGGGAGAGGCCCTTGGTGATGCCCAGAGCTCAGGGCAGCTGGCAGAGCTTGCAGGGAGCTGGGCTGGGCTCAGAGAGCCTGGCCCAGAAAACATCAATGTCCATCTCAGCCTGGCTGAGCGTGCAGGGGCAGGACTCAGGCCAGGCCTTGTGGGGCAGGGCCAGCGCCTGTGCAAGGCGTTGCAAACAGGCGAGTGGCCCAGAAAGGAGGCTGCTCTGTGCCTTTGGTGGCATGGGCAGAGCAGGGAGGGGGCCCAGGACATTTGTCAGAACCAGTGTCTGTGCCCAGCCCTTGGCAGCCCTGGCTGCTGAGCCCAGCTATGGCCTGGGGTGAGTTTGGCTATGGCCCAGCTCCATCCTCCTGCAGGGCACAGGGCCTGTTCCCGGCCATAGCCAGCCCTGGCTGCCTCTCTGATGGCCCAGAGGCTGGCAGAGCCCGGGGCAGGGCTGTCTGTGCAGCCCCACAGGTGCCATGGGCTCTGCAGGAGCTGGCAGAGGCTGCCCAGCATGGACGCCATGGGGCACAGAGCCCCAAGGCTGCTGTGGGCACCACGGCACAGGGGCCGTTCCCAGCCACAATGCTCCTGGCCTTGGCTGGGCCTGCACAGGGGCTGGGCCACCATGGCTGGGCCAGCACAGGGCCACAAAGGGGCCACGCAGCCGCTGCCGGGGCTGACAGCAAGGCCAGGCACACACAGGGAATTGCTGAGCATGGCCTGTGCTGGCCAGGCCTGACTGTGCCAAAGGCAGAGCTCAGCTGCCCTTGGGGGCTGCAGGAACAGTCCAGAGCCCAAAGAGCCTCCATGGCTGTGCTGGAGACCAAGGCTGTAGGAGGGAGATGCAGGGCTGCTGCGGGATGGGGAGGGCATTGAATTCCAGCACACACCTCAGCTCTCTGATGATCCCGGCACCAGGTTGGGCCCTGTTTCACACTGGAGCAGAGCAGATGTTGATGGGACAGGAGCCCTGCAGGGCTGTCAGGGACCTGCAGCTTGCAAGGTGCTCTGCTCTCCCTCAGGTGCCCTCAGAGAAATCCAATCCCAGCTGGGCACCTCATGACACAAGTGGCACTGCCTGTTCACGGGCACATAACTGATGTCAGCCTGGATAGGGGCACAGCTTTTATTACCTGTTACTTTCATAATATACAAGCAAATCTTTATTATCTGAGTCATTTGAGTACTGTTAAGAAATGACACAGTTTTCCCATTAGGAACAGGAATTTCCTGGAGGTGTACAGATGGCAGGTAGAAAAATACTGATCTTGCCTTCTACTTGTGTGACCAGTATTTTGTTTATTACTTCCTCTCCATTTTCCTTCAGGTGTTTTCAGCTCTTCTGTTGAAATGGCCATGTCTAAGGAGATCTCTTTCTTGACAGCAAGTGGATCTATGTACTTCTACTGCTCCCTGATTTCCTCCTCTAGATGCTCTCTGGTCATTCAAGTGCCTCTCAACTAACTGGCTTCATGCTTTGAGCTGGAAGAAATTGCCCAATATTTCTGAAGTTCAAATAAATATATATTAAATATCATCTTAATTGTGTTTTAATCTATCACAGAATTTCTTTATGTCTTTGTCTAAAACTGTTCCTGTACAGAAATCCCTTGGGGATGGTGGACATGTCAGATGCCGCTGGAACATTCCAGAGAGTTGAGGAAAGATCTGTGATGGTTGTTAAACTGTTCAAATATTCAACTTGTGTTTGTTGGCAAGAAACCTTTCTGTGCCTCTGAGTGTCACCAGTCCCTAAGCCCAAAGGACACAAACCTGATGATTTGTGGTTCCCACTGCAGGGGCACTTGGACATTGGCTCTGCACAGGAGAGCTCTTCATCCCCTTTCTCTCTTTTCCTCCCTCTGGGCATGGAGGCAGCTCCTGACTTCAGCATGTGACTCGTGTGTGCAAAGAGCAAATCTGGGCAGAACTGGGGCAGGGAGGGTTTGGGGGGTCCTTGGGATCTGTGCTGGGCACAGAAGGTGTTTTCCATTGCTCTCAGGCTGTCTGCTGTAGAATGTGGATTTAATACCCAGCAAAGGAATGACTTTTGCATTTGATGGAGTTGTGACTTGTCTTGGCTTTGTTGGCTGACAAGCAATGAACATCCCTCTGTGTCTCAGGCAGCTCCTTCTCCAAGGAATGCAGGTGGGAGTTGGAGCCAAGGAGCTGAAAGCTGCAGGTGCAGCCTGGGCTGGAGGGAGCTCAGATTTCCACAAGGCAGCTCTGAGTGCCAGGGCTTGGATGGGGGAAATGGTGGGGTGGGGGTAGGGACAGAGTCTGATTGATTGTCAGCCAGGAAGGGTCTTGATTTTCATATCTATTCCAACTGCATGAGGAGGTACTTGGATTCAGTGTCAATAGGAGACTGCACAGACTGATTTATGAACAGGAAAATGTCCCAAACAGGACCTAAAAAATGTTTTCTCACTGTCTTTTTAAATATAAGGCATTCACTTAGAACACACTACTGAAATCTATCAAATTAACCACAAATATTTGAACACTTAAACCAAATCAACACTTAAATCAAACTCCAGAGGCTTGGCTTGTTAAGGTGTTCTGAATGTTAATGAGCCCTGGGACACTGAATTCCTGCACTGAAGAGCTGAAGGCTGAACAAGCCTCTGGAGCAGTGAAATTCAGCAGCAGCCTCCAAGGTGCTGAGGATGTCAGCAGCCCCCACTGAGGCCATCCTTGCCCAGAGACCATGAGGGAATGGGCAGACAAGGAGAGCATCCCTGGGGCTGGGGCAGCACAACTCAGAAGCACCCACAGCTCCAGCTGGGAAATGGAGTGTGGAATGTGGCTGGGAAAGCCCTGCCTGGGCTGTGCCAAGCAGGGCACACAAGCCCCACTCCCATCCACTAAAAAACAACTGTCTCAATGAGATATTTAAAAGAAATTACAATTGTTTGTGTACTCTGAGACGGACTCTCTAGAGAAATACCAACAAGAGATTCTCAGGAGCTCAAAACAACAAATCAGCATTTACTGGCAACTTTAGAAAATCAGACAAACTTTGCCAAATATTTATTATGACACTGTAGTGGTTTTTGGTTTGTTAATTTAAGATTTTTATAATCTTGAGATTTCCTAATTAATGTATTGATGAGTGTGGTGGGTTTTAGTTTCAGGTAATTATATATGGATTTACTTTTATTACTTTTTAAAACTCTTCTATGTCAAACTATGGCAGATATTTGATCAACAAAAAACACTTCTCAAAAACATTGACTTGGCCCATTCAACTTCACACTCTAAGCTTGGTTAACTTAATGTTAATCAAAACTTGCAGGAGCACAGAAACAGAAGAAAAAGACATAGAAAGACCAAAAAGATACAGAGAAGCACACAGGCAGGTACCACCTCCTGGATTCCAGCAGTGTTCAGATGGAAATTCCAAGAGGAGGTAGGATCAAGATGTGTGCTTGCCTTGTGGTCAGCCTTAAATACCGCTTGGTCTTGCTGGACCCTTCCCCCAGGTGGGTCTTGGGGTCATTTGGTCCCTCAGCAGCTGGGCTGAGGGCTGCAGAGGTGGCTGTGGAGCATTGCCTGTGCTGTGCCAGGGACTGGCAGACACTGCTGGGCTGGGATAGAGGCTCTGGGGGGATTGGGGTCACAGGGCAGGGCAGTGCTGGGGTTCCAGGGTAGGGCAGGGCTGGGGTTCCAGGGCAGGGTAAGGCTGCATCTGCCCCTTCCTCCCCCACACACTAAAAGTTTCAAGCCAAAAATCTTCTCCAGTCTGCCACAGTAAGGCAATGTTGGACGTGAAATCCCAATTCTGGCCATGGGCACCTGGCCAAGAAGGACAACTCTTTTTCACAGGAAGGAAAGCACAGAATCTTGCCAAGTGTTTTGGGAACAGATGAGAGGTGACCCTCATGAAACCACTGCCAGCCAGACTTGTCCTGGCAATATTCCTATGGGAACAATCCCTGCATATAAGGAAATCTGGAGGTGAAACTCCAATTCTGGCCATACATGCCTGGAGCAGAACGTCAGATCTTTTCCATAGGAAGGAAAGCACAGAGCGCCACTGTTTCAATAGTGGATGAGACCCTCAATATGCCAAGGTCAGCCTGACATCTTGGGAGGTCAAACCAACCAGACCTGTACTGTATTCCTTTGTTTTTATGGGGCCCTGAAGTGTCACAATGATGCCTTGGTTCTGTGGGGCTCCACATTGCCACAATGGCTCCTTGATTACAAAAAGACCTGAAATGTCACAATGGACCCCTTGTTCCATGGGATCTTAAAGTGTCACAGTGGCTCCCAGGTTTCACAATGGTCCCACTGATTCCATGAGGCCTTGCAGTGTCACAATGGTCTCCATGGTTCTCCAGGCCCCACAATGTCACAGGACTCCTCTCTTCCATGAGCCCTGCAATGTCACAATGGACCTTTGGACCCTGGAGGTTTGCAGTGTCACAATGGTCTCATTTTGGCTCCACAGTCTCGCAATGGTCCATTGATGACAGGAGGCCCTGCAATGTCACAATAGACCTTTGGCTCCATGCAGCCATGCAGTGTCACAAAGGCCTCTTGGTTTCACCAGGCCCCATAGTATCAAAATAATCTTCTTGGTTTTGTGGTGACCCCCAGGGTCACCATGGTCTCACTGGTTCCATGAGGCCTCACAGTGTCACAATGCTTTGCTTATGGATCCTCATAGTGTCACAATGATCTCCATGATTCCATGAGTTCCCTCAGTGTAACAATAATCTTCTTGGCTCCATGGTGCCCCACAATGTCACAATGGCCCCTTAGTTTCATGAGGCTGTGAAGTGCCACAATGGCCTCTCCATGATTACATAAGGAACTTGCAATGTCACAATGGACCTTTGGCTCCATGGGGTCTCGCTGTATCACAATGACCCCTGCATTCCATGGACCCACACAGAGTCAGCACAATCCCCTTGGTTCCATTAGGCTGAGCAATGTCACAGTGCTCTCCATGATTCCATGAGGCCCCACAGTGTCACAATGGTCCCTTGATCTCACAGGGCCCCACCGTGTCACGATGGTCCCTTGGTGTCACAGGGCCCCACAGTGTCACAGTGGTCCCGTGGTGTCACAGGGCCCCACAGTGTCACAATGGTCCCTTAGTTCCATTTGCCCTGTGCTGGTGCATTTCCCCCTCCCCTTCTCAGGTCACCCTGCCAGCTGAGAAATGCTCCTTGGGCCTTGGCCTTGGCCAACAGCCCCTGGGCTCAGCTCCTCTGCAGCTCATCACAAACACTGTCTGCTCCAGGCACTGCTGCTGCCCAACCAGCTCTTGGTTCCTTTAGCAGCAGCCCCGGGAACTGTTTCTGTTCCCTCAGTGGCACAACATCCCTGTTCTCACACTGCCAAAGAAAGCTGTTGGTGCCAAGTGTGGCCAGGATGAACCATTGCTGAGACTGAAGCCCCTCTCTTGGGGTCCTACAAACAGCGCTCCAGAAGGAGCCCTTGGAGCTCTCCTGGGCCAGCGATTCCCTCTGAGTGGGGCCTCTCCCAGCCGGGAACTCTCCCCTTTGCTGCACTTGGGAATCCTGAACAACGACAGAGCCTGGGCCGATTCTCCCACTCCTCCAGGCTTAACCCTTTGCCCTTTGCTGGGGAGATGCCAAAGGATCAACATTGGGCATTGCCTGCCCTCAGGGGAATTTCTTACAGGTGCCTTGCACTGACTCTTTGTGTCTGTGTGCACACAGGAGTGCCTGTGCTGGGGAAATGTGGCAGAAATACTGCTCTCTGAGGGGTTTGAGTGCCTTGGATAGCTGAGTCAGTCAGGCCTGTAAGTAAGGTTACATCATGACAAATAAGTTAAGTTAAATGGTATTAAGAGGTTGTTTTTTTGCAAAGTTTACTATGTTATAAGCTAAGTTGACTATTGTTTAATGTTATTCCACTATTAAATCCTTAAGTCATTGGTTGTAAGTGAGGTTAAATACTGTTAAGTGCTGTTCTTTTCCTAAATTGTGAAGTTGAAGGTATCAGGTAAGGCCAAGCTATCAGTGAAGTCCTGATAAGTTTGACCACTGTCAAGCTTTTATTTCTTTATTCATTTTATCCTTGCCCTCACTGTCCTTGTATCTCACACACACTGGGACAGTTCTCAGCTCATTTCTGGTTTGATTGCCTGGATTGTCTTTGGTTTTGCTGCTGCTTTGTTTCTTTGGTGTGCCTGAAGTGTCCACTCAGGAGAAGAGGGACTCTTGCCAAGGAACTTTGTGCTGCTGCACCTTAATATTAAATATGGCTTTTGCTGCTCCCTTGTTGGGGATTTTTTCAGCGCTCTCAAGACTTCGTTGGTAGCAGGATGAAGGAGCCCTGGCCCAGGCTCTGGCCCTGGAGGACACTGGGACGCTGCCGGGGGATCCCTGTCCCCCTGTGCCACCGCCAGGGCCCCGTCCCCATGTCAGGCTCTGGGGTCAATCTCGTGGAACATCCTCTGGGGGAGGCTGCAGGGCCGGGGCCGGGGGGACCCGGGGGGACAGGGGACCCCACTGTGCACGGGCAGGGTTGGACTGCTCCGGGGGGAGGTGTGAGGGGGGCCAGGGCAGAGTGACCACAGAGTGACCTCACACAGCCTCTGTGATGTCACACAGCCGCTGTGATGTCACAGCCCCTATGATGCCACACAGCTCTTTTCCAATGTCACACAGCCACCAGTGATGTCACAGCCCACTCTGGGTTGTCACAGAGCCACCCTCGATGATGGCAGAGTCTGCTCTATGGCCTCACACTACAATGTCACAGACAGATTTGTGATTTCACAAACCCCTCAGTGATGCCATGAGACCTTTACTGTGATGTCATACTGGCATTCTATAATGTCACAGCACATACTTTGAACCTCACAGCCAGCTCTATGATGTCATCCAGCCATGCCATGGTGCCACAGCCTGCTGTGTGATGTCACAGAATCCCCTCTATGATGCTGTAGCTGCTCAGTGACTTCCACAACAAACTCTCTGATGTCATAGACCAATCTGTTGATTTCAAAATTGCTTCCCAGAGCACTATATTCTAATAATTGATAAAGATCCTGAACTGTGGAGTAAATAACTCGGGTTAAAATCTTTCTGTCCGATCATGATCAGAATCAATCAGAGCTGTATTTATATAAATATATCTGGTATTCCGTCATTAATCCTGTGGGACAAATTGGGTTAAAGTTCAATTACACCTGTCCAATCTTTTAAACATAAACCTTTGACAAATTCTTGGGCTGGGATTGGATCCAGCTCTTCCCAGTCTCCTCTCTTAGGAGAAATTTTAGCATTCTAGGAGCCCTGCAAGGGTTTGAGGATCCATGGTGGCTATTGGGTGTCATTTCTGCACCTCAGGTCTCAGCAGGACTTTCTCCAATAAAGAAACAAAGCGTTTGCTGGATGATCCCACTGTGCCCATGACAGGAACCCCTGTGAGTGTCTGGGACATCCCGGCTCTTTGGCAGCCTGGGGACTCCTGGGATGTCACTGTGGAGCTCCCGTGAGTGCCTGTGACAGATCGGTGCCTTTGCAGCCCAAGGTGCCCTGGGATGTCACCATGGAATGGCTGTGACTGCCTCTGACCACAGGGCTCTTTACCATCCCCAGAAAGCCCTGGGAGGTCTCCATGGAGCCCCTGTCTCTGCCTGTGACATTCCAGCTCTTGAAAAGCCTGGAGACCCTTGGAAAGTCCCCATGGAACCCCTCTGAGAGCCTGTGACAAATCTGATCCTTAGCAGACAACCATCACAGGACCCTGTTCTTATGGTCAGTTTCCATGGCAACGATCACAAGCCCCCTGTTCCTATGGTCAGTTTCCATGGCAACCATCACCAGCCCCCTGTTGCTATGCTCAGTCACTTGGAAGCTCCACAGAGACCCCATGCCAGGGGTGGTTGCCATGGACACCAGCTCAGGCCTGCAGCCAGAGCCCGTTGCCATGGCAACCATTGGCAGCCCCATCCCCAGGCTCATCGGATCCCAGAACCACAGAATTGGCTGAACTGGAATGGGCCCATCAGGATCCTCCAGTCCAACTGCTGGCCCTGCACAGGACACCCCAACAATGCCAGCCTGGGCCTGGCAGCGCTGTCCAAACGCTGCTGGAGCTCAGAGAGCCCTGGAGCTGGGACCCTTCCCAGGAGAGCCTGGAGAGGGCCCCAGCAGCCTCTGGGCAAAAATCTTTTCCTGACATCCAACCTGAGCCTGCCCCAACTCAGCTGCAGCTGTTCCCTCCACTCCTGTCCCTGGGCACCAGAGGGAAGAGGTTCCCACAGCCCCAGCCAGGGACCCGCTCCCAAGGCTGTTGCCATGGCCACCAGGGCTGGGACAGCTGGGATGCTCGGTTTCCACGGGCCAGGGTTCAGGAGTGGGATTCCCCAATTTCCTGCTCCTGCTAAAACCACGCTGCCCTTGCTGCCCTCCCACCTCCCATGGAAAGCACAAAAGGCAAAGATCCTCGGCTGGGATAAGAACAATTTATTGGGAACAGCAACAAGATAAGGAACAAACAAAAACAGAAACAATATTGATAACAGAAGGGACTGTTTACAGGGAAAACTCAACACATCTGCCTGGATCTTCCTGGCCACAATTTCCCCTTCCTGGAAAGTTCACCCTTCTCTTCAGGGAGAGAGAGAGTCCATTTCCTGCCCCTGGCAATGACCTGAGGTGGGAGTGAATGTAATGACAGGGCCATGGCCAGACCCTCATGTTTTTCCATCCCACATCATGTCATTGGCAGGGACAGGAAAAGGTACAGGTGTCTTCCCAGCATGGATCATGGGGAACATGGATCATCAGGGCTCTTCCCAACGTAGATACTCCAATTATTGGAGTTGTGGCAGTGCACAAAATCCTCATGCACTTGGGGCATTGGAGGCCTTCCCCTACCAGTGCCTCTGTTGGTGTCTGGTCAAGTAAGAGCGCTGGGTGAAGCTCTTCCCACACTCGGGACACTTGTAGGGCCTCTCCCCAGTGCGGATGCGCCAGTGCCTGATAAGGTTGGAGTTGTTCTTGAAGCCCTTCCCACAGTTGGGGCAGCGGAAGGGCCTCTGATCCGTGTGAATCCGCTCATGCAGGAGGAGATTGGAGCTGGTCTGAAACCTCTTCCCATAGGTGGGGCACTGGTAGGGCCTCTCCCCAGTGTGGATGCGCCGGTGCCTGATGAGGTTGGAGTTGTTCTTGAAGCCCTTCCCACAGTCAGGGCAGTGGAAGGGCCTCCCCTCTCTCTGAATCCTCTGGTGCTGGAGGAGATTGGAGCTGGTCTGAAACCTCTTCTGACACTGGGGACACTTGTAGGCCCATTCCCCAGTGTGGATGCGTTGGTGCCTGATGAGTTCGGACCTGTAGCTGAAGCCCTTCTCACATTACCCACACTCATAGGCCCATTCCCCTGTGTGGATCTTCTGGTGGCTGATGAGGGTGCTGCTCTGCCTGAAGCTCTTCCCACACTCCAAGCACTTGTGGGGATTCTCCCCATCATTAAGTTGCTCATGGACCACCAGCTCTGAGCTCTGGCTGAAGCTCTGTCCACCTTCCTGGCTCAGGCTGGGTCTTTCCCACTCAGAGCACCCTGGGCTGGGTTTGCAGTCCCTCTTCATATGGAATCTCTGGGGATTTTCCTCCCCGTTGGATTCCTGTGCCCTGGAGTCACTCATAACCGCACCTTCCTCCAGGTTCTTCTGCGGGGGTTTTTTCTCCCTGGTCTCCATCCTCAGCTTCTTGTCTGGGGGAGGAAAGACAAGGAGAGAACAGGATTTGCCTCTGTGCCAGAGGGAAGGGGAAGGAGATCCCCCCAGTGCATCCCCAGCAGGACGGTGTTGGCAGCAGGTTTGTCCTGCAGCTGGGGGCTGTGCTGGGCTGGGAGATGGAGCGGGAGAGAGGGGGAAAGGGGCATTGAATTCCTCCTCACCTTCCTGGGTGTGCTGGGGCATCCCCATCTTCCTTGCAGCCTCCTCTTCCATCTGGCAAATGTTTGGGAATGGGAAATCCTGTTTTCAGCAGTAAACGACAGATGAACACATTGTTTTTTTACTGGTTTGAAGGCAAACCTGGGAAAGGGTCTAATCCATAATCACAATTTAAGATAAAAATGAAGATCAAGGCAATGATAAAGAAACACTGCCTTAAACTGACAGAGTCAGGATATAACCTGACACCCTGTTGGTCAGGGTGGTGGCTTCAGTCCTATTAAATGGTGACTGCAGTCCTGTTGGAGTGATGAAGGAGATTCTGTCAAAGCAGTGATCCTGTAGAAGTGTCTGGCCTTCCTCTGAAGGTCCAGTGGTGGTTATGGAGCTCTTGTCCTCTGGGAATCCAGTAGGCAAATGCCCCTGGTATTTCCAGCCTCTGCTTCTATCCAGGCAGGAATGCTTGGATCCTCACCTTGGGCGGAGCATCCCACAATGGGATGATGGACTTTTATCAGTCCTGCAGTGACACTCAATGGCCCATTCACAGAAGATATCTCCCCTAGAGGGTGTTATCAGGGCTGAGTCATGGAAGAGAAAAAGAACACTGCCCCACCTGTTTATAGCAGTTTATGAGGATGGTGATGGAAAACATGCATTTGGTTACATCTTGCATTGCAACCTGAAAGAGTGGGGTAATCCCTGCTCAGGGGGTGAACACCACCCCCCTTACCCAAACTGGCTCAGGTGTAAAACCCCAGCCCCGGGAAGGCCCCACACACAGGGGACAGTGTTACACTTGCCCTGCTCCAGGGGAGGTCTCTGTCCCTGTCACTCCCTTGCTCTTCCCACCTTTACTCTTTCTTTCCATCTCTCTCTCTACCTCACATTTACATTTATTGAACAGTAGTTCAATAAAATCCACTTTGGGTTTGGTCTCATTAGCACCTTAATTGGGGCAGAGGCATCTCTCTAACAATTTTCTTAACCAGATCGCAACATTATTTTGGCATAGTGAGTTTAGGCACTGTTGTTTACCCCAAATGCCCTTGACAACAGCATGGTTCCCTCCTCTGAGGAGGTTTTGGTTCTTTCTGGAGGTACTCTTGGAAACTTGGACGCTGTCCCTCCTTCCTGGGGAACTTTTGGGAGAACTGATGAGGAAAGTGGCTGTTGTGGGTGGCCAGTGTAAAGAAAATATTTTGTTGTCCTTCCTTGAAAAGTTTGTTAAAATCACTGGAGGAAAGGAGCAAATGTTACCAGCGAGACTGACAAGGTTCATTCACCCCACGGTGAGGAGCACAAGGCTGCTGAAAGTCCTAAATTAAGTCCAGCTCAAGTAGCTGAATTCACAAATATGTCCCAAATTCACAGGCTTGTGGGCTTTGCCAAATAGGAGAATCATTTTTCTCTTCAACCCTGTCACCTTTGGGACAGCTACACAGAGCTTCCCTTCCTTTTAAGATTCTCTATTGGGCCAAATTTCCTCTTTTCTTTTATCGGAACCTGCCAGCAGCTGAGCTGGAGTTGTGCAGGAACCAATGAAACTTGGAATTGCCACAGAATTGCTTGGATTGTCAGTTTATTCATGTTTGGGATTTTTTTGCGCTTTCATCACAAGTTACTTGTGGGAAGAGCAAATATTCTTCTAAGTGATTTATGCAGAGTCAAGTTTGATTTCGACCAAGTGTATTTTGTCCAGTGCTCATGGGATACTCAAGGGGTCGCTGTGCCTCTCACACTGGGGGATGCTTGAGAGGAGCTTGGGAGGGTTTTCTTGTCCCTGTCACCCCAGGCCATTCCCAGGGGTTGTCCCTGTCCCTGTCACCCCAGACCATTCCCCAGGGGCTCTCTCTCGCACCCCAGGCCATTCCACAGGGGGTCTCCATCATTCTCACCCCAGGGAATCCCTGGGGGGTCTCTCTCCCTCTCGCCCCTGTGCCAGCGGGTAGGGCTGGGCAGTCTCTGTCCCTCTCAGCCCAGGGGATGCTCAGGGGTCGCTGTCCCCTCACCGTGGGGGATGCTCAGGGGGTCTCCATCCCTCTGGCCTCAGGGAATGCCTGTGCAGGGCTGGAGACCAGGGGCTCTTTGTCCCTCTCACCGCTGAGGGTGCTCAGGGTTGGGGGGGCTCTCTGACCTTCTCACACCTGCGGAGGCTGGGGGGGTCTCTGTCCCTCTCAGCCCTGGTGTGACCCCACCCAAACATCATCGGCGTCAGAGGGACAGAGACACCCCCAAACCCCCAGAAGGGCTGAACCTGGGATTTTGTTTGGGGTTGAGGATTTAGAAAGGGGCTGGAATTGGGGCTGGGTTGGAGTTGGGGCTGAGATTTGGATTTGAGCTGGGATTGGCATGAAGGCTAAACATGGGATTGGTTTAGGGCTGGGGGTGAGATTGTGTCTGGGGCTAGACGAGTCTGGGACGGGGCTAAGAATAAATACAGAACTGTGAGTGTTTCTAAACATGGAGTGAGATTGAGACCAGGATCAAGGTCAGGTTTGGGACTGAGCTCACCCAGAGCAGGACAGGGGGCATGTCACAGTGGGATGGTTTGGGGAAAATCCTTGTTTGGGGAAAAACAAGTTGTGAATGCCTTGGGTTGGGGACTCCTCCCACCCAAGTCCATTTCTAGAAGTCACCTGATGTCCAAAAATCAAGAATAAATCAAAAAAAGCCACCAGGAGTTTCCCATTTCCAGTCTCATCCCTCTTGGGTTATGGTTGGTCCCCCATCTCAGAGCTGGTGGGGATCCCATCGGTCCTGGGGATCCCCCCTCTCCAGGGTCCTGCTTATGGATTCTGGGGGGTTCTGGAGCCCCAGGGTCCCCCTCTCCAGCCTCCCCTCAATCCAGCAACTTGGGGTTCTCCCTTCTTTCTACCACCCTGTCCTGGTTTAGTGCAAATTTGAAAAAAACCTTCAAAGGGGTTTCCTATAGAAAGCAGATTCAAGCAGCCCTTCCGCCAACTGGTTCGGGAAAATATTTTCTTGGAGAAAAGGGGAAAAACCTGTTTATTTACCAAGCAAAGCATTCACCAGCACAAAAAAAAAGGAACAATATTAAACAATAAAACCTTTTGCCACTCCAAAAGAAATGGCAAACTGAGAAAGTCCCCCTGAGGGGTGTAGCTCAGCTCACTCAGTCTCTTATCAGTCTCTTACCAGTCCCTCTGGTGCTGGAAAAGCTATTGCCAAGGCTCAGCCAGCTGGGCAACAGGTGAGGGGTGCCGGTGCTGTTCTGGGTGTTCAGTCCAGAGCAGGTTTAAACAGCTACAAAGAAAAAGAAAAAACAGTCCAGGGAACTTTTCTGCCTCAGAGAGCTAAAAACTAACTAAAAGCAAAGGAGAGCTCCGTCCTGCTGTCTGCCCGTCCACAGAAAACTAATACGTTTTTCTGTTCTGTTTTGGAGTGCAGCTTTTAGCTTTATATTAAGTGTTACTGGGATCTTTTCACAGGGTGGTGAAGACAAAACAAACCTGTACTAGATGGAGACTCAAGGACAATCTCTTCAAACTTAAGGCCCAAAGCATAAACAAAGTGAAAGAGGAGGGCAGGCAACCAAGCAAGGAGGATGAAACTTCATAATTTGAAGCTATTAATTGGGCAGGAAAATCGTATGTGCAAATGGACTAAAACTTATAAAAATGTGAGATCTCATGACAAAACCCTCTTTTGCTCCCATCTTGGAGCCATCCAGGCAGAGCCAAAACTGTGGCTCCAGTACAGCCGAAATGTGGCCTTTGAAGGCACTTCAATAAAAATCCACTTTATTCCTCTTAGCTCTGTCTGGCCTCTGTTTCAGCTCCTTAAGGCATTGCAACAGTCCAGGAGCCAGAATGTGGAGGAGTAAGTGCAGTGTCTGAAAACTGTGCACTTCTTCCTCCTCCCCTTTGCTCTCAGAACCAGCCTTAAAGGTGCAGAACTCATTTCTGGGCTAAACAGACCGATGAGGGTACAAGCATCATGAAGTCACCCCAGGACACGTCCCTGTCAGGGTCAGGGGGTCCCATCCCCACCTCATCTCCGAGCTGCCGGAGGTCCCCCAGCTCCGGTATCGCCCCTTCCCCTCTCCCCGCCCCGGGGTCCCCCCTTCCACAGCCCCAGCTCTCACAGGGATCCCCAAAACCAATGTCCCGCCCCATCACTACTGGGCCATCCCCACGTGGACTCCCCAGGACCCTTCCGAGGGGCGATCGTGGCTCCTCTCCCCCCGAAAAAGCTCCTCTTAGGGAGCCCGGAGATATCGGGGCTCAAGTCCAGGATCTGCTGGCTGCAAACACTCTCCAAGAAAATCCTTCTGGAGACCCCTCGCTGAAGTTATTTTGGAATTTGGATATTTGAGCTGGGCTTCTTGTGGGACTTTCAGCAGCCTAGTGTTCCTCACCTTGGAGTAAATGAACCTTGTCAGGCTTGCTGCTATCATTTGCTCCCTCTCCTCCAGTGATTTTAACAAACTTTTCAAGGAAGGACAACAAAATATTTTCTTTACACTGGCCACCCACAACAGCCACTTTCCTCATCAGTTCTCCCAAAAGTTCCCCAGGGGGAAGAGGAGACTGCATCCAAGTTTCCAAGAATTCTTCCAGAAAGAACCACAACCTCCTTGGAGGAGGGAACCACGCTGTTGTCAAAGGCACTTGGGGTCAGACAACACTGCCCTGAACTCACTGTGCCAAAATAATGTTGCGATCTGGTTAAGAAAATTGTTAGAGAGATGCCTCTGCCCCAATTAAGGTGCTAATGAGACCAAACCCAAAGTGGATTTTATTGAACTACTGTTCAATAAATGTAAATGTGAGGTAGAGAGAGAGATGGAAAGAAAGAGTAAAGGTGGGAAGAGCAAGGGAGTGACAGGGACAGAGACCTCCCCTGGAGCAGGGCAAGTGTAACACTGTCCCCTGTGTGTGGGGCCTTCCCGGGGCTGGGGTTTTACACCTGAGCCAGTTTGGGTAAGGGGGGTGGTGTTCACCCCCTGAGCAGGGATTACCCCACTCTTTCAGGTTGCAATGCAAGATGTAACCAAATGCATGTTTTCCATCACCATCCTCATAAACTGCTATAAACAGGTGGGGCAGTGTTCTTTTTCTCTTCCATGACTCAGCCCTGATAACACCCTCTAGGGGAGATATCTTCTGTGAATGGGCCATTGAGTGTCACTGCAGGACTGATAAAAGTCCATCATCCCATTGTGGGATGCTCTGCCCAAGGGGAGAATCCAAGCATTCCTGCCTGGATATAAGCTGAGGCTGGCTACACCAGGAGCACCTTGCCTACTGGATTCTCAGAGGTCAAGAGCTCCAAAACCACCACTGGACCTCCAGAGAAAGACCAGACCGTTTTACAGGATCACTTTTCTGACAGAATCACGCTCATCACTTCAACAGGGCTGCAGCCACCACTTAATGGGACTGCTGCCACCACCCTGACGAACAGGGTGTCAGGTTATATCCTGACTCTGTCAGTTTAAGGCAGTGTTTCTGTATCATTGCCTTGATCTTCATTTTCTTATTAAATTATAATTCTGGCTTAGACTCTCTCCCAGGTTTGCCTTCAAACCAGTACAAAAGACAATGTGCTCATGCGTTGTTTTTATCCCAGAATAGGATTTCCCATTCCCAAACCTTGATTGGATGGAGGGGGAGGCTACGAGAAAGAGGAAGATGCCCCGGGACACCCAGTCAGGTGAGGAGAAAGTCAGTGCCCCTTTCCCCCCTCTCTCCTGCTCCATCTCCCAACCCAGCACAGCCCCTGCCTGCAGGACAACCCTGCTGGCAACGCCATCCTGCCGGGGATGCACTAGGGGCATCTTCTTCCCCATTCCTTTTGGCACAGAGGTAAATCCCATCCTCTCCTTGTCCTTCTTCTCCCAGACAAGGAGCTGAGGATGGAGACCAGGGAGGGCAAATCCTCACTGCAGAACCTCGTGGAAGAGGCCATTTTGAGTGGCTCCACAGCACAGGAACTGAACAGGGAGGAAGATCCCCTGAGATCCCACAGGAATAGGGGCTCCAAATCAAGCCCAGGGTGCTCTGAGGAGGAAAGACCCACCCTGAGCCAGAAAGGTGGACAGAGCTTCAGCCAGAGCTCCGAGCTGGTGGTCCACGAGCAGCTTCATGATGGGGAGAAGCCCTACAAGTGCTTGGAAGAGCTTCAGGCAGAGCAGCACCCTGATCAGCCACCAGAGGATCCACACTGGGGAATGGGCCTATGAATGTGGGGAATCTGGGAAGGGCTTCAGCTACAGATCCACCCTTGTGACCCACCAACGCATCCACACCAGGGAGAGGCCCTATGAGTGACCGAAGTGTCAGAAGAGGTTTCAGACCAGCTCCACTCTCTTCCAGCATCAGCAGATTCATTCAGAGGAGAGGCTGTTCTGCTGCCCTGACTGTGGTAAGGGCTTCAAGCGCAACTCCCACCGCACCATCCACTGGTGCATCCACACTGGGGAGTGGCCCTACGAGTGCCCCACCTGTGGGAAGAGATTTCTGACCAGCTCAAATCTCCGCTTGCATGAGCGGATTCACACCGAGGAGAGGCCATTCTGCTGCCCTTATTGTGGAAAGGGATTCAAGTAAAACTTGGCCATTATCAGGGAGCAGTGCATCCACATTGGGGAGAGGCCCTATGAAAGCCCCAAATGTGGGAGGAGTTTCACCCAGAGCTCTCACTTCACCAGACACCAATGGAGTCTCCAGTAATGGAAGCCATGCAAATCCCCCAACTGCAGGAAGAGCTTCATGCACTGCTCCAGCTTCATCCCTCATGGGAGGACCCACATTGGTCAGAACCCTGGTGACGCACATTCCCTGTGATCCATGTTGCGAAGACACTGGGCTGGTTATTCTTTTGTTTTGGCCCTAATTTTCTTTGGATTCATCTTCATCCCTTTCAAACAGACAAAATCAGGGTAAAAATCAATAAATTCATCAAAGACATCCAAAGCCTCACTTTTTACTTGTGTTTCAGTAGAATCTGGGATTCACTGAGATAATAGGGAGAATTTGGGGGTTTTGGAGGTATTTGGCTTAGTTGTTTCCCTTTCTTGGCACTCAAAGAGTCAAGAGGGTTTGATCTGTCACCTCAATGCCACTAAAAACTACTCAATCCCACCCCAGAATTCCTCAATTCCACAGCCCCTCGGTGTGGAATGAGGTTGGAAGGGGATTGGGTGAAGTGGGATGCAGATCAGGAGGGGTGAGATGGGGATTAGGTGGGGCAGGATGGATGGGATGGGGTTTGGGAGGTGGGAAATTGGGGAAGTACAGCTTGGGAGAGGGGTCATGATGTCCAGTAGGGGTGGGATGGGTTGGGGTTGGGACTGGGGAGGTGGGCTGGGGTCTGGAATGAGACAGCCAAAGTTTGGGGATGATGAAGGGAGAGGGACCCCGTTACTGAGTGAGTATTTTATTAATTCACATTGCTGAAGAGAATTCGAGGTATCTCACATTTCTGAGGCAGTTTTGGGGCACTCCCCAGCTCTTGGGGGTTTCCTGAGAGTAGCTCCATGGAGCCCCATTGCCAGGGGTGGTTGCCTTGGGCACGAGCTCAGAGCTGTAGCCAGAGTCCATTGCCTTGGTGCTGGAGAGCAGAGAAATGAACGGCCCCAGACATCTCCAGTGTGTGTTTGGGGGCAGGGAGAGTTCTGCATAGATGGGGTGGTCACTGTCCCACCCCTGCCACTGCAGCCTCTGGTGCAGCCCCAAAGTGGCTGCCAAACTCCTGGCACCCTAAAAACCCCACCTGTGAGAGGGACCAGAGCAGGTAAGGCTGTGACAGGGGTGTGACACTGACACATCCCTTGGCCCCGGAGCTCACAGCAGCTGAGATACAAGACTGACTGTGGATCTCTCTCTCCCTCTCTCTCTTCTCCTGACTTCCTCTTCTCAAAATCTGGATAACTTGCAGTTGCACAGACTACAGTTTGCTAAGTCAGTGCTTTGTCAAGTGATTTACTGTAATTCAATGCTGTTTAAGATTTCCCAAGTAACTCATTCTCTGAAGTTTGCACCAGAAGTTTGTTCTCCACCCTCCTGAGCAGTTTGTTGTTTTCCCCCCTTGGCCATCTGTCCTGCAGGCTGTGCCCCCTGTGCGTGCTGCTCCTCTGCCCTGGCCGGCTGCACTCGCCCATCTCGCTGTGCCCCAGCATTTCTCACCCAGCGTTTCTGTGCCCTCCCTGGGCTCCCTGCACCCAGCGCTGCTGGCTCCTGGCACACAGAGCCAGGGCAGGAGCCCACCCTGCCAAGGACCTCTGGAGCAGGGTGGGGGCTGCGATGGCTTCTGAGCTCAGCAGCTGCTTCTGACATGGTTCCATGGAGACGGAGCACAGCAACGCTGCTGAGCATTGTCCCTGCTGAGGGTCACACACTGCCAGGGCACATTCCCTGCCTGCAGGATTCGTGCCCGACCCAAGCACTGCACTGATGGCTCCAGCGTTGCTTTCTAGCCAAAACAGGGGAAGGCTAACTGGGTGTAGCTCATGCTATTTTAGAGTGTCTAAAACTCACTAAGTCATTGATCTTAAAGATGAGATGCATTTGGAATTCATGGCATGGAGAAAAAGTGCAAGATGGAAAAGGGGAGCATAGAAATAAATAGAGGAAAATATTTCAGATGATTTGTTTCTATTTTCATTTCACTTCTGGAAAGCTGGTTCAGTTTTCCAGGAATCTTCTCCACAGTCCTGTCTGCTCTTCTCAAAAACCTTTCCTGGAGAACAAGGTCGAGCTCCTGTCACAAGATGTGCCACCACCTGCAGCTTCTCTTGGCTTTCCACACTGTGCATGCAGCAGAACTCTTGCAGCAAAGCAGGACAAATGTTTGGAGAACTTGACAACTTGTCCTTTCTTTTCCTTGTGGACTGGGGAATTGTGCCATTGGTGAGGTTTTCATTGTGGCTGTTCCAACCTTGGAAAACAGGAGGTTATACCAGGACTTGTTGGAGAATGCAACCCTGACTGAATTCAGAAAAAGAATCTCCAGAAGCTGCAGCCAGAAGTGGAGAGTTGTGTGATAATCATTCACACATCTCCATAGACACCTGGAAAGTGATCTAGAACATGAAAATTGGTTGTCAGAGGCAGTTTGTTTCTGTTTTCAGTTTAGATGATTGTACATGTCTTGTGCTGGTATAAATCAAGAGCACAATCAGTTCATGATAAGCAGCAGAACAAGCTACATCTCCCAGAGTAGTAGACTGAAAGGATCTGGGAAGGAGAAATACAGGGAATGACTTGGTGAACTTTGTCTGTAAGAAGGGTAATTTCTTCTAAAAGTTTCTAATCTATTTCCTCTGCTTTTCTTCTTCTTAATATGGCCATTTCCATCCCAGATTCCTGATGAAATGAGAAGCCTGAGCTTGTGGAAGAGCATGAAAAATGCCCTGTTCCTCTGCAGGGACAGTCAGGGTGGAACAGGATGCAGTTTTGAAATAATTGTGTGATAGATGAGTAATGTGATGGTTGAGTCTCAAAATAAAAACGCAGATATTATGGATATCCTAAGACAAGTTTCATAGTTTTATAGTTATGTTTTACTCCCCCCTTGTTTTGTTGTTTCCTGGTAGTTGGGGTATTTGGGAGGGTTGGCTTGTTGCTATGGCAACACCTGACCTCCAATCAAGATGTAAGGAAGTGACCTCCACCGCTGGACAGCAAAGAAGGAGTTGATTAACAAGATTTTGAGAGGGGCTAAAGGGTTAGAAGGCGAAACATCCATTGTGTGGATGAGCACATGGTGGGAAAAAATCCTTTGCTCCCTGTGCCATAATATTTTCTGTGTTCAGTCTTCTGTTGTTCTTTTTGATAAAGTTTTAATAATCCTTTTAAATTTTTGGAAGTGAGCATAATTTCTTACAAATGGGGACTCATCTACAAAATAAACCTGGTGTCCTTAGGAGTTTTCAAAAGGGGCACCCCCTGCTACAGATTGGGCGGAGTCTATCGGACACTTCCAGTTCCACCAGTGGTTGCAGGTTGGAAGCCCAAAGACACCAGGAGACTGGATAAAGAAAAGAGGGGAAGAGGGGTGAGCACATCCACATAACTATTTTTGGCCAGATTGTGACTCCATATAATTCCAGTATATGAAAGTGAGCTTCACATTAGTAATATACTGGATCCATCCTGGCCCCTTGAAGCGTCAGGATATTGGACGTTAGAAAGGAAAAAGGAACAGTGGGATGCATGGAGGGGGAGGAAAGGGGGGATCCCATAGACAAGGACCCCATGGCTGGTGGGACATGTAGGATTGAAGGGTTTGTGGGAACTTGGGAGCAGGGTTCACCCATCAGGGAAACTGTGTTTGTGCCGGGACGGGGACCCACAGCGGGATTCCCATCCACCAAACACCAAGGGAGCTGGTGAGCTCCACATGGCGCAGTGGCTCGTGTGGTGCTCAGAGTGGGGGTAGCCTCTGGGGCACAGCCAGCGCTGTAATTTCCAGGGCCAGCCGAAGTCGGGCTGGAAGCGGGGTGACCGCCAAGGGGTTTGCTGCAGGGAGCCACCCAGGAGCTGGTGCAGCAATTTGTGTGCTGCCGAGCCAAGGGGTTGGGGCAGTCTGGCCACCAAGCTAAGTCATGTCAGGGCAGAGCTGCCAAACCAAGGGGGTCAGGCTGGGCCGGCTGCTGAGCTGAGCCAGATAGGGGCAGGAGGAGCTGTTGAGGCTGAGCCGAGTCAGGCCAGGGGCAGGACTGCAGCCATTGAGCCAAACTGGGACGGGTGGAGCCTGCAAGCTGAATTGGAGTGAGCGGAGCTACCGAAGGCAAACCAAGTTAGGTTTGAAGGGGGATGGAAGCCACTGCATCGAATCAATAATCGATAATTATACATGGTGGAGTTGCCAAAGCCGAGCTATGTTGGGCCAGGGGTGGGACTGCAGCTGCTGAGGGGAATTGGGCCAGGGGCAGGTCATAGCTGAGCTGAGCCAGGTGGGACAGGGAGCAGAATGCGACCATGGGGCAAGAGCATTGAACCGAGGAGGAGAGGAAGGGCAGGGACCAATCCAGTAATACAGAAGCCCTGGATTGTAAGAATTTTTTCTTTTTTTACTTGTCAAAAGAGAAGTACAGGTTTTTGGGTTTTTTCTCTCTTCCCTTTCCTTCCCTTTCCTCCTTTCCTTGTTTCTTTTTTTCCCACTTCCCCTTTCCTTTTCCCTTCTGAGAGAGGCAGGCTCTGTCTGGAGGGCCTGTGGTTGGAAAGGTGGGCTCTGTCAGAGGAGAGCCTGTGATCGGCCAGTCAGGATGGGACTGTGGGCAAATAGGGAATCCCTAAGGGGAGAAGTTAGAAATTGAAGAGCTACCAATAGTTATACCCCCAGATGGCCCACTGGGAGGGAAACTAGCCCGGTGGAAATATGACCCAAATACCAGAGAAAAAGATGAGCTCAAAATGATTCAATAGTGCATGGTAGAATGGACCAGAAGGGAAATTAGGAGCAATCATGTATACTGGCTGAGATATGGGTCAGATGAAGGATGGATGTGTCAGGCATTAAACATCCATGTAAGAGCTAAGAAACCATTCAATCAGGAAGAGAGTGACTATGCTGCCTGCTGTGAGAGGGAGAGTTCACCCTCAAAGGTGAGCATGTTTAAAGTATCAGAAAATAAAGAATGGGACCCATTAGAACACTTACCCCCTCCACCTCCAATAGCCTCAGATGCACCTCCCCTACCCCCTGATGGGCCTAGCCAGAACACCAGGAGCAGGGCAGAACAAAGACAGGAAAGCAGATCAGGGGATGGGAATCAAGCAGTGGGATTATATCCCCTGAGGGAAATACCCCTGTGTGGGGTGCAGGGAGGAATTAGATTTGTAACCATGCCTCTCAGTTCTTCTGATGTGAGAATGTTCAAGAAATAATTGAAAGGATTACTAGAGGACCTCACTTGATTAGTAGAACAGTTAGACCAGTCTCTAGGGCCCAATATTCATACATGGGAAAAGATGCAATCAATCATGACCATGCTATTCACACCAGAAGAAAGACAGATTATCTGAGTGGCTGAGATATGGATATGGGAAAGGGAGTGTGTGCAAGGACCTCCTGGAGATCTGAAAATGCCCACAGTGCACCCCACCAGCGACCACAACAGCACTGGGGGGAGGCAAGACATGGAGGAATATAGAACATTGATTATAAGAGGTATCAAAGAGGCATCTCCATGTAATTAAAATGCTCATAAAGCTTTTGATGAGCAGCAAAGGAAGGAAGAAACCCCAACAGAGTGGCTAGAAAGACTGAGAAGGAATATGAGGCAATATTCAGGGGTTGACCTTGATACAGTGGCCACACAGGTCTAACTAAAGATAAATTTTGTCACTCAAGCCTTGCCAGATATATGGAGAAAGTTAGAAAAGTTAGATGGTTGGCAAGAAAGCAGGTTAGAGGATCTGTTAAGGGAAGCACATAAAGTCTATGTAAAGAGGGACTAAGAGAAGATCAAGACAAAAACCAAGGTAGTGGTAACTGCCATTAGGGAAGGAAACCAGCATTTAAAGAACAGCCCAGGTAAGGGAGGAGGATTCCAAGTGCAGGAAGATAGATGGAGGGGAGATTCAGCTCCTTGAGACAGGGCATAAAAAGGAGAGTTCGGGAAACAGAGGAAACTACGACCAGTTGGCCTTTACTGTAAAGAGAATGGGCATATCAGAAAGAATTGCCCCCAGAGGGAAAAGGAGCAGAGGATGTATGAGACTGAGCAAAAAGGAGAAATGGAAGACTAGGGGTGTCAGGGGCTCTACCTCCTGGGTACCATCAGGAGCTCTTGATAACTTTAAAAATAGATCCCCAGGAGGAAGCATTTGAATTCTTAGTAGACACAGGGGCTGAAAGAACTTGTGTTTGTAGAATCCCAAAGGGGTGCAAAAAGGGTCAAGATACTGTGCAAGTAGTAGGTGCTAAAGGAGGGTTCAAAGCCTCAGTTATAATGCAAATAAAGTTTGAAGGAACAAAAAAAAATAGGAATTTGGGATGTTCTATTAGTTCCAGAAGCAGGATGTGATCTATTAGGGTGAGATTTACAAGTGCAGCTAAGCATTTTAATACTCCCAGAGGAAGGAAAAATGGTAGTTAAACTTCTCCAATAAGGGAAGAGGATGAGGGCAAAATTCATGAGATGGTGTGGGCAAAACCATAAAATTGAGGCAAATTGAACGTGAAACCTACAGTAATAAAATTAATTGATGACAGCTATCCAGTCTGTGTATGACAATACCCACTCTCCCTGGAAGGGAGATGAAGACTGCAGCCACTGTTTCAGGATCTACTTGAGGATGAGACCTTAGAACCATGTATGTCCCCCCATAATACACCCATATTACCAGTAAAGAAGTCAGATGGGACTTACAGGCTTGTTCAAGATTTGAGAGAAGTGAACAACAAAACAGTGAATCGATACCCAGTAGTGCCTAACCCCTATACACTACTGAGTAATATCCCCCCAGCACACCAGTGGTTTAGTGTCATAGACCTAAAAGATGCTTTTTCGGCAGGTCTACTGGCAAAGAAAAGCAGGGATATATTTGCTTTTGAATGGGAGGACACTGATTCTGGGAGTAAGAAACAGTTTTGGTGGACTAGGTTACCCCAAGGGTTTTCCAAATCTCCAAACCTCTTCGGTCAAGCCCTAGGAGAAGTAACACAGTTCTTCTCCATCAAACCTGAGATAAAGCTCATCCAATATGTAAATTATTTCCTTTTCACAGGACAGGAAGAAAAAGAAGTTTGGAAATTCACCATAGTGTTGTTAAATTTTCTGAAGGACCAAGGACTTTCGGTATCAAAAGGGAAACTCAAATTTGTAGAGAGGGAAGTAAAATTCCCTAGGACATGTGATTTGTCAAGGGAGCTGGTGGCTGAACCCTGAGAGAATTATGGGGTTAGTCTCACTCCCACTGCCAAAAACAAAGAGAGAAGTCAGAAGGTTTCTAGGCTTGTTGGGATATTGTAGGCTATGGATTGAAGGATGCACACAGGCCATCCAGTTCTTGTATGAAAAGTTAGTGGAAGAAGAGATTAGGTGGGGAAAAGATGACAACAAAAGTTTGAAGGTTTAAAGCAAAACATTGTCATTTCACCAGCACTGAGTCTTCCTGCCTTCTATCTGTTTCTGGATATGGAAAAAGGGGTAGCACATGGAGTATTAGCCCAGGACTGGGGAGGATCCAGGAAACCAGAGGCCTGTTTATCAAAATTATAGATCCTGTCAGCCGGAGATGGCCAACCTGCATTCAGGCTGTGGCAGTTACTGCCATACTCGTAGCAGAAAGCAAAAAATTAACCTTTTGGGGGAAAATTGAAGAAATATATCGCAAAATCAGTAAGGAGTATCCTGAGCCAAAAGGCTGAGAAATGGCTCACTGATTCCCGAAGGCTAAAGTATGAAGACATCTTAATAGATAATGGTTTAGAGCTAATCATGAGTAACCAACTCAACCCTGCCCAGTTTTTGGATGGAGAAACAGATGAGAAACTAGTACATAATTGCCTAGAGGCCATAAACTATCAAACTAGAGTAAGAGAGGACATAACAGATCAAACACTACAAGGTGCAAAATGATTGTACCTCGATGGATCTTCATGGGTAATAAAGGGGCACAGAGTATTGGGGTACACTATAGTGCATGAAGGGTTAGAGGCCATAGAAAAGAGAAAGTTACCTTCCAACTAGTCAGCACAAGTGTGTGAGTTGTGTGCCCTAAAACGAAGTCTGGAAACATTATCATGGAAAAGGGGAACAATATATACAGGACTCAAAATACACTTTTGGAATAGTGCATAAGTTTGGAAAAATTTGGGAAGAGAGGGGGCTATTAAATTCAAAAGGAAAGGGACTGATTCAAGAAAATTTTGTCTTAGAAGAGTTAGAAACCTTACAATTGCCAGAAGAAGTAGCAATGGTCTATGTTCAAGGGCATCAAAAAGAGGCAACTCAGGAGGCGCGAGGGAACAATTTAGCTGATTTTGAAGCTAAAAATGCAACTGAATCAGAGACAGATAACTAATAATGGTATTAACACCCATAAAAGAAATGCAAAAAGTCCCCATATTCAGTGGGACAGAAGAGGAAGAACTCATTGAAATAGGAGTCAAGAAAGAAAACAAAGGGAAGTGGAGATGAGCAGGTGGGAGACAAATATTGAATAAACCCCTTGCCAGGAAAATGTTAGAAGGCATACGTGGAACAACACATTGGGGTACACAAGTACTAGGTGATCAATTTCTAAGGGATTTGGGCTGCATAGGAATTTTCAGAATAGCTAAGCAAGTAACTGAACGGTGTGTGATATGTCAAAAAGTGAATAAGAAAATCGTGAGGAAAACACCCAGGGGAGGGTGAGAACTAGCCTTAAGGCCCTTCCAAAACATCCAAGCTGACTTTACCGAGCTTCCCCAGGTACGATGGTGGAGGTTTTTGCCAGTGATAGTAGATCACGTGACTCATTGGGCAGAGGTGGTACCCACTGTGAAAGCCAATGCCAGTGTTGTGAGTAAAACACTTCTAGAATCAATCATTCCCCAATATGGGAGGGCAAACAGGATTGATTCGGACCGGGAAACTCATTTCACATTGAAGATATTGCAGAAAGTTGTTCAGGCCCTGGGAATAAAATGGGAATTACACACTCCACGGTATCCACAGGGTACTGGTTGGTAGAGAGAATGAATCAAACTCTTAAAAGAGCTCCAGTTAAGCTAATGGTTGAAACCCAAATTTAATGGATAAAATGTCTCCCTTTGGCCTTATTAAGAATTAGAACCCAATCCCAGTGAGATCTGGGGGTGTCACCCTATGAAATGATGTTTGGGTTACCATTTCTGACCTCACCCCAGAAGGTTGCCACCTATGAGGAAGGGGAAGCCATGCCAAGAAATAAGTTATGTCCATATCACAAACCTTAGAAGGGCTAAGGCATAAAGGGGCAATTCCTCAAACTACCACCCTGGATTTCAGAATCCATAATATTAATCCTGGGAATTGGGTGATGAATAAGTCATGGGAGATCACCCTCTAACTCCTCAGTGGGAAGGTCCCTTTCAGGTACTGCTCACCACCGAATCGGCCGTGTGAACTGTAGAGTGGGGATGGACTCATGGCAACAGAGTCAAAGGCCCAGTAGAAGAACCCAAAGAGTGGACTATAACACCCAAGCTGGGTGAAACAAGACTGACTCTCAAGCAGAGACTGAAAGACAAGCAGGAAAACACCAAGATGCCCAAAAAGTAGAGTCAAGCTTCCACCAACCAGCTACAGAACTGCCTTCCTGTTTTAGTGGGTGAGAATTACCAGCATCTGTTGAGGAGAAGTACACAAGGGACTGTAAAAGGTAATGGGGCAGCATCCTTAGGAAGTAAGACAAGGAATAGAGGGCAAGATCGGGTTGGCCCCTTTGTTCACTACCAAGAAGGCTCCATAGCCCTGCTGTGGGTAGAAACCCTGTTGGCATGGTAAGGTGGGGACAAAAGGTCATACCACACCTCTATCATTGCTCAGTTGTCTTTCAATTCAACAGGGATTGGAGGGCAGGACTGAATTGGCCTCTATGCTCATCCCTAACACACACTGATTATGGGTAGCAGCCACATAGGCATGGTAGGTGGGAGTCAAAGCCATACTGGACCTCTGTGATGCCCTTTTGTCCATTCCAAATAAGTGTTTCTAAGGAAAATCTGAGATTTTTTCCTCTGTTCCCAGTGTCCTTGCCCACATCAACAAATGCTGGTATGACTCATTCAAGAGACAGAGAATGTTTTTACTTAATTGTTCGAGCAAAATTACTTATAGAAAAAGAAAAGGGGGGTTTGTTATAGATGAGTAATTCTATGGTTAACTCTCACAGTTAAGGAGTGAATATTAAATATATGTTAAGAGAAGTTTTCTAGATGTATAGTTATCTTTCTCCTCCCCCTTGCATTGTTATCACAGGATAGCCTCAGTAGTCGGGGCATTTGGGAGGGTTGGCTTGTTACTATGGCAGCACCTGACCTCCAATCAAGGTATAAGACAGTGATCTCCACCCCTGGACAGTAAAGAAGGAGTTGATTGACAAGACTTTGGGAGGGGCAAGAGGTATAAAAGACAGAACATCCATTTTGTAGATAAGCACATGGTGACGGAATACTTTGCTCCCGGCACTGTGTTATTTTCTTTATTAAATCTTCTGTTGTATTTTGAAAAGATCTTAATAATTTAAATTTTTGAAAATGAAAATGGTTTCTCACATGAGGTTGGGAAATGTGAGGCAAGGTTGTCCACACTAGGTGAGCTCCAAGGTACAACTTCACTGACCTGGCCAGACCTCCTTAGGAGCACCCCTACATCAATATAAATCACTTAATGCTCCAATCAGCCCTTCTCCAAAGAGAACAGTAATAAAATACACTCTTTAAAATAGGATTACATATTACTTAAAAGCTCTTTGAAATATTTCTCCACAACTGTAAAAGGAAATCTCCCCGATGAACTCCATAAGAGCAGAGGAAATCAAGGCAGAACCATGGTTTGTCAGGACTTGCTTGATCCTAATGAGCCCTGTGCTGCATTTGGAGCTGAGCCCTTGAACCTCAGGGCCTGAGAGGAGATTGCACAAACCTTTCCAGGAGCCAAAGTCAGAAGAAAACACCAAAGTTTCTCAAAGCATGAATTTCACTGAGGTCCATCGCCAACACAGGCTCCTCATGGACTCCTTGGAGGAGAGAATTGAAGGCTAGAATTGAAATAAACACCTCTCAGAGATTCAGAGTGCAAAGGAAAATCCAAAGTACCTTAAAAACCTTGAGTATCTGAAAGCATTAATGAGCCCAACTGAGTGTCAGTACAGAGCTCTCAGGGGACTGATTAAAGCAGATAACTGGGGCCATGATTGCACAAATCTCTCGCAGTCTGTATCCAAAAGGCAACACCAAATACCTTAAAATAGCTGAAGTACCTTGAAGCATAAATGGCCCACTGGGTGTCATTACTGATAAAGACCCTCCAGGGACTAATTAAAGGAGATATTGGAGGCAGGGACTGCACAATCTTTTTCACAGAGTCTGTATCAAAAGGGAAACACCAAGTAGCTTAAATAACTGAAGTACCCTGAAGTATTAAGGAGCCCCACTGAGTGTTGTTACTGACAAAGCCTCTCCAGGGACTAATTACAGCAGATAATTGGAGGCCATGATTGCACAAACCTCTCAGAGACTCCAAGGCAAAAGCCAAACCCAAAGTCCTTTGAAAAACCTGCAGTCCCTGCAGGGAGCATTCAGGAGCCCCCAGGGCCATTCCTGAGCAAGGCTCCCCAGGGACTCCTTCCAGCAGATCCTTGAGGCCACTGGGATGTGGGCTAGGGGGGGGTGCTGAGGGCAGGACAAGGGGCTGACAGCACCCAGCCTGGATGGGGCTGTGCCAGGAGGCCCCAGTTCCTCAGGACAAGGTGTCTCCTCACAGCCCTTGGTGGCACAGACCCTGCTGCTGTGCCCCAGGGCACCAAGACTTGGCTTCTCTTTGTCCCCACCTGTCATCAGTCCCTCCAGTTTTCTGCTGTGCCTGGGGCCTGGGGACACTTTCTCTGTCATGTCCCTCAGTCCTCAGTGGGACCCATTAAAAGTCCAAGAAACTTTGGAGTTGGATTCTAACTTGGAGTTCTGGAGAAGTTTCTTCAGCTCCCTCTCAGGGACTGATGTTCAGGGCCTGAGCACAAAGCCCCAGAGGCTCATTAAAGTTCTTGTGCTGTGTCTGTGCTGCTGAGCTGGGCTGGGCTCCTGGCACAGAGGCAGCTCCTGGTAACCAAGAAGAGCTTCAAAAGCACATTTCTCTTGATGAGCAGCTCTTCTGCCAGCCCAGCAGGGCTGGGCCACTGCCTGCAGCCACCCTGGGCACAGCACAGAGGCAGAAAGAGCTTCAGTCAGTGAGGATTGGGAAGGGGCTGAGAAGTGCCGGGGGCACAATCACTGCCAGCCCTGGGCACAGGAATCTCTGGCTGCAGGACAATGCAGCTGCAGCTCCTGGAGTGATCTCCTCAAGCTGGAACATCCCAATGCCTACAGACACTGTGAGTACATTCTCTGATTGTCTCTTGTGCAGAGCAGCCAGGGGTGCCCAGGGCTGTCCTGCAGAGCAGGGTCCTGCAGCCCAGGGCACTGTGTTGGGGCAGGGACTCTGCTGCCTGCCAGGGACAGCTCTCAGCCATCCCTGGCAGCTGCTCCCAGCACTGGGGGACAAGATCTGGGTGGGAGGAGACAGCTGGTAAGGCTTGGAAGTGTTCTCCTTGTGAGGGGAGGATGCTGCATTGTTCAGGACTGCTCTCAGCATGGCATTTAACTGCAGAACATTTCCAAGTAGATTATACAGGGAGCACAGCAAGGCAGGGGCTGCAGGAAAGATGCCTCTTGCTCGGCATCTCCCTGGCTGCCCTCCTGGGCAACGGCCTCATCATCAGCGCCATAGCCTGTGGCCACCACCTGCACACGCCCATGTTCTTCTTCCTTCTCAACCTGGCCCTCAGTGACCTGGGCATGATCTGCACCACTGTCCCCAAAGCCATGCACAATTCCCTCTGGGACACCAGGAACATCTCCTACACAGGATGTGCTGCACAGGTCTTTTTCTTTATGTTCTTCATTGGAGCAGAGCTTTCCCTCCTGACCATCATGTGCTATGACCGCTACGTGTCCATCTGCAAACCCCTGCACTACGGGACCCTCCTGGGCAGCAGAGCTTGTGCCCACATGGCAGCAGCTGCCTGGGCCAGTGCCTTTCTCAATGCTCTTGTGCACACAGCCAATACATTTTCCCTGCCCCTGTGCCATGGCAATGCCCTGAGCCAGTTCTTCTGTGAAGTGCCCCAGATCCTCAAGCTCTCTTGCTCAAACATCAACCGCAGGGAATTTGGGCTAATTGCTTTTAGTGTGTGTTTAGCATTTGGCTGTTTTTTGTTCATTGTTTTCTCCTATGTGCAGATCTTTGGGATTGTGCTGAGGATCCCCTCTGAGCAGGAACGGCACAAAGCCTTTTCCACCTGCCTCCCTCACCCGGCCGTGGTCACCCTGTTCATCAGCACTTCATTTTTTAGCTACCTGAAGCCCCCCTCCATGTCCTCCCCATCCCTGGATCTGGCCCTGTCAATTCTGTACTCGGTGGTGCCTCCAGCCCTGAACCCCCTCATCTACAGCCTGAGGAACCAGGAGCTCCAGGCTGCAGTGTGGATACTGATGACTGGAGGGTTTCACAAAGATTAAACTGCTGGCAATTTTGTGCAACTCACTTGTAATAAAAGCCATCTTTGATACTCCTTGTTGGTTTAATTTTGGAGGTTTTTTACTGTTTTATTTTTTTCATATTGTACGCAGAGAAATGTCACTTTTTGTGCTATTTCTCATTTTCTTTCTCTCCAACTTCCCTGTGGCCACAGACTGTGTCAATGAAGAGCTATTCCCTTGGAGGGTTTGAAAGAAGTATAGGACCTCTCAGCAGAGTTTTCTGCAGAAATGCCCTTTTGTTGCCTTCTCTGGAGCTGCAGCAGCAATGTCTGTGTGCAGAGCTGGGGGCAGATCAGTGCTGGCACAGCAGCTGTGCCCAGCAGCAGCAGCACTTGGTGTTGCCAGTGCTGCTGCCGTGGCCCTGCCCCGCTGCCCTGGTGGCCCTGGTGTTGCTGTAGGGCCTGAGTGCTCTCGGGGCCGGGCACAGCCCTGGGAGTGGCAGTGCCGGGGCTGCAGCAGGGACAGGCCATGGGCACTGCTGGGGCAGTGCTGACGCCTCAGCCCAGGCCCTGGGGGCTCCAGGCTCCTTGCCTCAAGAACATGCCCAGGCCAATGCTCAGCACAGAAAACCCCCGTGAGCAGCCCCAGGCTGGCCGTGGGCAGGCTGGGGGCAAACAGCATGGCTGGGGCTCTGCAAGGGCCCTGGGGCAGATGGGAAGGAGCAGCAGAGCAGGGGCTGATCTATTTCCAGTGCGCTGCACAGCCCAGGACAGAGTCCCAGAGCATCCTCATGGAGCTGCCAAAAACATTCCCCCTTCTCAGCCCTGGCTTCTCCCCCAGCTCACACAGGTGCCCCATTCTTGCAGGCACAGACACAGCAGCACTGGCTCAGCAGCCCCTGGTTGCATTGCACAGAGCAGGCAGGAGCACCCCCATGCTGTTGGTGTGGGGACATGAACCTGAGGGAGCACAAATGCCATCAGCCCCTGGGGCCAGCAAGGGCTGGGGGACGCCAGGGAAACCACTCAGCTTTGTCCTGGCCTCTGCAGTCAGCCAGAAAGTTTGTTCCCATCAGCTGGGACATTCCTGTCCCACTGCAGACGCTGTTGCTCAGAGCCAGGGCTACCCTGGCAGCCACTCCCAAACTGCCCTGAGCATTTCCTTTGCTTCAGCTTTGCTTTCTTTATTCTTCCCTTGTCCAAATTTCTTCCTCTTGCCCAGTCTTTTTTTCTCCCCTGCAAACAGCCCATCCCAGTTTGCCCATTCCTCTCTGGCCCCACTCCCCATTGCAGTTCCTGATTTGGCACCATGGGAACATCCCTTGGGCAGCAGGATCATCCTGCAAGTGCAGCAGGAATTGTCTGCAGGTTCCTGCAGTGCCTGGTGCTGCTCCCTTCCCAGAGGCACTCCAGGCCAGGGGAGCACATCTGGGCTGCTGTGTCTGGCTCTGGGGCTCCCTGTTCTGGGCAATGAGGAGTAGTTTTAGAGGCACTATAGGACTGACAGGATGGGCTTTGGGGCTGGCAGGAGAAGCTAAGGGACCTGGGCTGCTGGAGCTCCTGAAGAGGAGGCCCAGGGCTCATCCTGCAACTGCTCCAAGGGTGGTTTCAGAGAATCCGAGAATCAGCAAGGGTTGAAAAGACCTTGGAGATCATCAAGACCAACCTGTGCCCTGACACTGCCTTGTCTCCCCTGAGTCTTCTTTTCTCCAGGATAAACAACCTCACGTCTCCCACCTGCTCCACACAGGCCTTGTGCTCCAGACTGCTCACCAGCCTTGTCGCCCTTCTCTGGACACACTCCAGCCCCTCCATGTCCTTCCTAAACTGGGGGACCCAGAACTGGACACAGCATTTAAGGAGCTGCCCAACTTGGGCCCAGCACAGGGGAAGAATTCCTGCCCTGCTCCTGCTGGCCACACCATTCCTGATCCAGGCCAGGAGTCATTGGCCTTCTTGCCCACCTGGGCACACTGCTGCCTCATGTCCAGCCTGCTGTCCATCACACCCTGCAGGTCCCTTTCTGCCTGGCTGCTTTCCAGCCACTCTGTCCCCAGCCTGTAGCACTGCAGGGGTTGTTGTGGCCAAAGTGCTGTGCCCGGCACTTGGACTTGTTAAACCTCACCTTGTTGGATTTGAGCTCTGAATCCAGCCTGTCCAGGGACCTGTGCAGAGCCCTCCTACCCTCCAGCCGATCAACACTCCCAGCCAACTTGGTGTCACCACATTTCCATGAGACCCCAGAGTGACCCAATGGTCTCCATGATTCCATGAGGCCTCCCAGTGTCACAGTGTCCCTTTGGTTCCATGGGACACCTTGGTGTCACAAAGTCCCTTGGATCCTTGGGCCATGCAGTGTCACAATGGTCCCCCAAGACCCTACAGTGTCACAATGGATCCTTCGTTCCATGAAGTCTGGCAGTGGAACAATGCTCTCCTTTGTTCCACAGTTTCACAATGGCCTCGTGGTTCCAAGGGTCCTGACGGTGTCCAACATGTTTTCTTCATTCCATGAGTCCCTGAGGAGCAGCACTGGCCCCTTGGTTCCATGGGGCCCTGCAGTGTCACAATGGCCCCATCATGACATCAGGTCCTCCTCTGTCACAATGCCCTGCATGGTCCCACAAGGCCCTGCAGGGTCACAGTGGCCTCTTGGTTCCCTGAGGCCTCAGAGTGCCACAATGAATTCCTTGGTTCTGCAGTGTCACAATGGAGCCCTGGTGATACAAGATCCTGCACTGTCACCAGGGACCTTTGGTTCCATGGGGCACCACAGTGTAACAATTGTTCCCTCGGTTCCCAGAGTCCTTGCAATGGAGTAATGGCCCGTTGGTTCCATTGTCCCCAGGCTCTTCCCAGAGTCTCCTTGGTTCCACAGTGGCACAATGGCCCCTTGGTTCCACAAGGCCCTGCAGTGTCACAGTGGCCTCTGTGGTTCCACCTGGACCCAGACTGTCACAATGGACTCCTTGCATCCATTCAGCCCCACAGTGTCACAATGGCCCCTTGGCTCTGTGCTGCCATGTTGTACACAGTGTCACCATGGTCCTCTTAGTGCCACCAGGTCCCGCAGTGTCACAATGGCCCCTTGCTTCCCCAGGGCACTGCAGTGTCACAATCATTAGAGAATCAACCAGGCTGCAAAAGACCTTGGAGAGCATCAAGTCCAACTTGGGACTCAACACCACCTTGTCACCCAGACCAGACCATGGCACTGAGTGCCACATCCAGTTTTTCCTTAAACACTTCCAGGGATGGTGACTCACACATCTCTCTGGACAGCCCATTCCAGTGCCCAATCAGCCCTTGTGAGGAGAATATTTCCTAATGTCCAGCCTAAATGTTTCCTGGTGCAGCTGAAGGCTGTGTCCTCTTGTCCTCTCACTGTTCCCTGGGAAAAAAGCCTGACCCCCACCTGGCTGCACCCTCCTTTCAGGGAGTTGTATAGAGCGATGAGGTCTCTCCTGAGCCTCCTCTTCTCCAGGATAAACAACCTCAGGTCCCTCAGCTGCTCCTCACATCACTTGTGCTCAAGACCCCTCACCAGCCTTGTTGCCCTTCTCTGGAAACACTCCAGCCGCTCCAGGTCCTTCCTAAATTGAGGGTCCAGAACTGGACACAGCCCACGAGCTGCTGCCCAACCAGTGCTGAGCACAGGGGAAGAATCACTGTCCTGCTCCTGCTGGCCACACCATTTCAGATCCATAGGAGTGCCAGAGGTTGGATGAGGGAAATGGTGGGGAGGGAGTGGGGACAAAGTATTATTGATTGTCAGCCATGAAGGGTCTTGATCTTCATATCTGTTCAGACTGCATCAGAAAGTACTGGGGGTCAATATCAATTGGACACTGCTGATAGAAATCTATGAACAGGAAAGAATAATTGTTAAAACAATTTCTTCTGCTTTTTTTTTTTTCAGTATAGCAGATTCACTTTGAATACACTTTTGAAATTTGTCTAATTAACCACAGAAGAATTTGAAACTTCAATTATTACCAAGGGCTTTTCTTGTTTGAGTGTTTTGAACTATTGTTTATGAGCGTTTTTCAGTGAATTCCTGAACTGAACAGCTGAAGAAAGAAGAGGCCTCTAGAGGAGTAAAATTCATCAGCAAACTCCAAGTGGCTGAGGATCCATCCCCTTCAGAGCAGCAATGAACAGAAATGGGCACAGCTTTGTGGCTGCCCCAGCTTTGGCATGGGCCTTGGACCTGGAGGAGGAGCAGCTCTTGAAGGGCCCCAAGGTAGGGGCTCTTGTGCTGCCCTGGACAGATGGGATGGCAGCAGGGACTGCAGAGCTCTCAGCACCTCAGGCAGAGGGGAGCAGGGAAGCCAGGGAGCCTCCTTTGGCCTTGGCCAAGCACCTTCCCCCATGGCTGGGGCTGAGTCCTGTGGCAGCTGCAGCTGCTGCTGTGCCCTTGCCAGAGGCTGAGGCCGTGGGGCAGTGCCCAGAGCAGCCTGACCTGAGCAGAGATAAGGGGCCAGAGCCAGCTGGGCTGGGCTGGGCAGAGGTCCTTGGTGCTGCCCAGAGTTCAGGGCAGCTGGCAGAGCTTGCAGGGAGCTGGGCTGGGCTCAGAGAGCCTGGCCCAGAAAACATCAATGTCCATCTCAGCCTGGCTGAGCGTGCAGGGGCAGGACTCAGGCCAGGCCTTATAGGGCAGGGCCAGAGCCTGTGCAAGGCATTGCCAACAGGCAAGTGGCCCAGAGAGGAGGCTGCTCTGTGCCCTTGGTGGTACGGACCGAGCAGGGAGGGGGCCCAGGACATTTGTCAGCAGCAGCCTCTGTGCCCAGGCCTTGGTGGCCCTGGCTGCTGAGACCAGCTTTGGCCTGGGCTGAGTTTGGCTGTGGCCCAGCTCCATCCTCCTGCGGGGCTCAGGGCCTGTTCCCAGCCACGGTCAGCCCTTGCCGGCCTCTCTGCTGGCCCAGAGGCCGGCAGAGCCCGGGGCAGGGCTGTCTGTGCAGCCCCACAGGTGCCATGGGCTCTGCAGGAGCTGGCAGAGGCTGCCCAGCAGGGAGTCCATGGGGCACAGAGCCCCAAGGCTGCTGTGGGCACCACGGCACAGTGGCGGTTCCCAGCCGCAATGCTCCTGGCCTGGGTCGGGCCTGCACAGGGGCTGGGCCACCATGGCTGGGCCAGCACAGGGCCACAAAGGGGCCACGCAGCCACTGCTGGGGCTGACAGCAAAGCCAGGCACACACAGGGAATTGCTGAGCATGGCCTGTGCTGGCCAGGCCTGACTGTGCCAAAGGCAGAGCTCAGCTGCCCTTGGGGGCTGCAGGAACAGTCCAGAGCCCAAAGAGCCTCCATGGCTTTGCTGTGGACCAAGGCTGCAGGAGGGAAATGCAGGACTGCTGTGGGATGGGGAGGGCATTGAATTCCAGCACACACCTCAACTCTCTGATGACCCCGGCACCATGCTGGGCCCTGTTTCAGTCTGGAGCAGAGCAGATGTTGATGGGACAGGGGCCCTGTGGAGCTGTCAGGGACCTTCAGCTTCCAAGGTACTCTGCTCTTCTTCAGGTGCTCTTGGAGAGATCCAATCCCAGCTGGGCACCTCAGGGCACTAGTGGCACTGCCTGTTCATGGGCACACAACTGATGTCTGCCTGGAAAGGGGCACAGGTTTTAAAACCTGTTTATATCATATTATACAAGAAAATCTTTATTATCTGGGTCATTTGAGTACTTTTAAGAAACGACAAAATTTTCCCATTAGGAATGGGGATTTCCTGGAAGCATCCTGATGGCAGAACAAGAAGAAATATTGATCTTCTCATCTACTTGCGTCACCAATATTCAGTTTATTATTTAATCTCACTCTTCCCTCAGGCGTTTCCTGCTCTCCTGTTTTAATGACCATTTCTAAGAACATCTTTTCATTTAGAGCAGCTGGATCTTTGTACTTCCTGTTGCTCCCAGATTTGCTTCTCTAGGTCCTTTCTGGTCATTCAAGTACCTCTGACATGGTTTGAGAGGAAGTAGGTTTTCTGGGATATGCTGTGGTCACACCAATGGGGTTCAGATTTGAATACTGACACCTGGTGTTGCCACTGGGGACATTGGATACACCTGTGAGAACACAGAGGTTGAAAAGCAGAGCACTTCAGTGGGAAACTCTCTTGGATTTCCGGTGGGAAAAGAGTTCGAATCTCTCCCCCCATCCCAGCTACTGGCGGGGCAGGGGGAGGGTAAAGCCATGCAGCCGTGAGGTAGGCTGGGCCTTGGACAGATATGGGAGGTAGGCCTGGCCCAAGGGTAGAAGAGAGAGAAGCACCGGGAGGTATTGGGAAGCCCCCCCTGAGAGAGTCGGTGCCTGGGACTGTTACCTTGAAATTTGATATCATGTGTTGGCGGCACAGCCCGACCTGCGGGGGGGGGGGGGGGGGGGGTTTGCAGCAAGGGGGTGTCTGGCCACTTGTGGGAGTTTTAACCCCTTTTTAGATAATGAAAACTTTACAGAATATTAACCTTTCCTAGAAGAGAGATAGAGTAAAAGATGAAGAGGAAATGGGCAAGTGTGATGAAGGTCTGGGCCAGTGAGAGGTGTTGGAAGAATAGAGAAGAATCTTAGGTTGGAAGAGATGATGGAGTGGCTTGCTGGACTCTTCTTGTATAGCCATGGACAGAACCATGTTCCTTGTGACACAGAGACTGCATCCAGGGGGAGGCAATGGTTCAGAACCAAGAGGGTTCAGTGTCTGTACCCCTTGGCCTGAGGGGGTGAAATTTGGGGGGAACAGGTGTCCCAAAGTTAAGACTGTGCTCTTCTTGGACTGGGACAAAGCATCCTTAAAAAACAACCCTAGAAGCATCTCTGGTTCATGTTCAGTGGTGAGAGCACTGGACATGAAAGGAAGAGGTCACTATGGCACAAGAAGGACTCCTCTCCTCTTGATGAATTGAGAATTGATTATCTACAGGGTGGTGATGGACCAAGAGTAGGTGATTTGGAGGATAGACTTCTTGGAAATTTGGTGGGTGGGGGCGGAAATGTATTTCTAAGGTTTTCATTTTTCCTGTGTGTTTCTTTTTACTTATAGTTGTAGTTTAGTTAATAAAATTTTCTTTATTTCTAAGTGGGAGCCTGCTTTGCTTATTCCTGGTCACATCTCACAGCAGAAACCAGGGAGAGGGTATTTTCATGGGGGCACTGGCATTGTGCCAGTGTCAATCCATGACAACCTCCCAATTGACTGGTTTAATGCTTTGAGGTGCAAGAAGTTGACCCATATTTCTGAAGTTCAAATAAATATATAAATAATCACCTCAATTATGTTTATATTTATCACAGAATTGTTTATTCTTTTGGCCTTATTTAAAACTGTTCTTGTATGGAAATCCCTGGGGGCTATGGGACATGTTGCATGCTGCTGGGACATCCCAGTGAGCTGAGAGAAGAGCTGTGATGGGTATTAAACTGCTCAAACGTTCAACTTGTGTTTGTTGGCAAGAAACCTTTCTGTGCCTCTGAGTGTCACCCGGCCCTGAGCCCAAAGGACACAAACCTGATGATTTGTGGTTCCCACTGAAGGGACTGCACTTGGAGCTTGGCTCTGCACAGGAGAGCTCTTCATCCCCTTTCTCTCTTTTCCTCCCTCTGGGCATGGAGGCAGCTCCTGACTTCAGCGTGTGACTCGTGTGTGTAAAGAGCAAATCTGGGCAGAACTGGGGCAGGGAGGGTTTGGGGGGACCTTGGGATCTGTGCTGAGTTCAGAAGGTGTTTTCCATTGCCCTGAGATGTCTGCTGTGCAAAGTGGATTGAAAATCTAGTAGAGGAATGACTTTTGCATTTGATGGAGCTGTGACTTGCCTTGGCTTTGTTGGCTGACAAGAAATGTACATCCCTCTGTGTCTCGGGCAGCTCCTTCTCCAAGGAAAGCAGGTGGGAGTTGGAGCCAAGGAGCTGAAAGCTGCAGGTGCAGCCTGGGCTGGAGGGAGCTCAGATTTGCACAAGGCTGCTCTGAGTGCCAGGGCTTGGATGGGGGAAATGGTGCGGTGAAGGAAGGGACAGAGTGTGATGGATTTTCAGCCATGAAGAGTCTTGATTTTCATATCTATTCAAACTGTATGACAAGGTGCTTGGATTCACTGTCAGTTGGAGATTGCACATATCAATAATTAACATGATAACAAACCTAAACAGGACCTAAACAATCTTTTCTCACTGTCTTTCTAAATAGAATATATTCACTTTGAATACCCTACTGAGATCTACTTAACAACAAAGAATTTGAAAATTAAAATCAAAATATTCCCAGGGGCTTGGGTTCTTAAGGTGTTCTGAATGTTAATGAGCCCTGGGACACTGAATTCCTGCACTGAAGAGCTGAAGGCTGAACAAGCCTCTGGAGCAGGAAAATTCAGCAGCAGCCTCCAAGTTGCTGAGGATGTCAGCAGCCCCCACCGAGGCCATCCCTGCCCAGAGAACGTGGGGGAATGGGCAGACAAGGAGAGCATCCCTGGGGCTGGGGCAGCACAACTCAGAGGCACCAGCGGCTCCAGCTGGGAAATGGAGTGTGGAATGTGGCTGGGAAAGCCCTGCCTGGGCTGTGCCAAGCAGGACACACAAGCCCTGACCCCCATCCACTAAAAAACTCTCTCAAGGAGATATTTAAAAGGAATTACAATTGTTTGTGTCCTCTGAGTTGGATGTACTGGAGAAATACCAACAAGAGATTCTCAGGAGCTCAAAAGAACTAAACAGCCTCTACTGGTGACTTTAGAAAATCAGAGAAATTTTGGGAAAAGGTTTTTTATGACATTGTAGTGGTTTCGGTTTGGTAATTTTAATTTTTTCTAATCTTGAAATTTCTTCTAATGAAATTTCTAATGAAATTTTTTCTAATGTATTGATAAATGTGGTGGGTTTTAGTGTCGGTTAAGTATTTATGCATTTATTTTGTTGTGAGACAGGATTAGGAGAAAGGTAAAGTAGGCTTAAAATTCCAAAAGGGTATAAAGAAAATGTTTTTAAAAGTAATCAAAAGAAAAAAAGTAGTAAGAATTAAAATAAACTCTTTAGAACACTTTACTTTTCCTTACAACTTTTTGTTTTTATGACAATGTAAAGAAACTAAACTTAAATTTTCTATTTATTTTACTATATCTAGAATAGTCTTTTTTTAGATTACTTTGGGAGAGAAGTTTTCCTTGTTAAGGTTATTGAGATATTTTTTACAAGAGAAGAAAACCGTTTTTTTGTGGTTCTTAATTTTGTCATGGATAATATGAAGTTGTTTTTATTGCTACAAGTTTTTTTACAGCTTGTTGATGGGTCATTTTAAAATTATTTTTATCTCTGAGAATAGAGATCTTCTCTTGGAGATATTGGATTACTTTTTTTTTTTCCCTGTTTAAACTTTTTTATGAAACTACATTTAGTTTAACATTTGTTTATTTTTAGTATGGAGGTCTTTGTTTGATATTAATTTGTAATTTTTTAAATAGTTTTTTTTTTGTTTTAAAGGAAAAGGGTTTTTCCTTTATAGTTTATAAGAGGATTTTAGTTTAAAGATTAAGATAATTTTTCTTCTTTTTTGGGGGATTCAATTTATTCTTTTATGACTTTGATGGTTTTATATATTTTTTTAATATGCTTGTATTTTGTTTTCTTTTCTTATAATCGAAGGAGGCTTGAAGTTTGAAAGGACTAATACCTGACCTGCCAGTAACTTGTGGTGGAAGTTGTGTTTCGGCTGTGTTAGGATTGGTTTTATGGTTTGTTTTTGGCTTTTTTCGTGTTTAAGTTTTTAGTTGTAGGGTTATTTTGTATGGGTTGTATGTTGTAGGGCTTTTTGGTTTGAGTTGTGTTGGGGAAAAGGGACTTGATATTAAGAATTTAAGAGGTATGGCTAGATTTGTTCTGGTTGGGGTTTTGTAGCCTCTTTTGTTTTCCTGTTTGGGAGTTGTTGGGGTTTGGTTTGGTTAGAATGGGGCAGATGTGGGGGGCAGCCTGGGGAGGGGGGATGGGGCTCAGCCCACAGCAGGGTGGTTTGGTTTGGTTTGGTTTGGTTGAGATGGGGGCTGAGACCAGGGCCCGCTGCTTCTTTGTTGATTGGAAAAGAAAGAGGAGGTTCCTGGGTTTTTCATCTTTAACATGTGTTTCACAGAGGCATATTCAGTATCTTAGTGATTTAACAGATTGTCAGTTACACAGAAAGTTTTGTATTACTTTTGAAAATTCTTCTCATGTTGAACTACTACAGATATTCAATCAACAGAAAACACTTCTCAAAGCATTGACTTGGCCCATTCAACTTCACAAGCTTCAAGCCTGTTCAATGTAATGTTAATCAAAATTTGCAGCAGCACAGAAACAGAAGAAGAAGACACAGAAAGAGAGAAAGACAAAAAAGATACAGAGGAGAACTCACACAGCCCCTACTCCTGCATTCCAGCACTGTTAGATGGAAATTCCAAGACGAGGTAGGGTCAAGATGTGTGCTTGCCTTGTGGTCAGCCTTCAATACTCCTGGGTCTTGCTGGGCCCTTCCCCCAGGTAGGACTTGGGGTCATTTGGTCCCTCAGGAGCTGGGCTGGGGGCTGCAGAGGTGGCTGTGGAGCATTGCCTGTGCTGTGTGGGGGGATTGGGGTTCCAGGGCAGGGCAAGGCTGGGGTGCCAGGGCCGGGCTGCACCTGCCCCTTCCTCCTGCACACACAAAATGTTTTGAGCCAACAATCTCCTCCAGTCTATCACAATCAGGAATGTTGGAGGTGGAACCCAAATTTGGCCATGGGCACCTGGACTAGAAGGACAGTTCTTTTCCATAAGAAGGAAAATATGGAGCCCCAGTGGACCCCCCGCCAGTGAGATCCTCACTGGGCCAAGGCCAGCCAGACTTTTCAGGAATGGCAGATTTTGTCTGGGAGCAGTCGTTGGATTTAGGGAATTTTGGAGGTGGAAGCCCAATCTCAAGCATGGGCATCTGGAGAAGCAGGACAGTTCTTTCCCAAAGGAAGGAGAGCACGGAGCCTTTTCCAGTGTTTTGGGGACAGCTGAGAGGTGACCCGTGTACAACCACTGCCAGCCAGACTTGTCCTGGAAATATTCCTATGGGAACATTCCTGGATATAAGGAAACTTGGAGGTGAAATCCCAATTCTGGCCATGGGTGACTGGAGAAGAAGGACAGTTCTTTTCCATAGGAAGGTAAGCACAGAACCCCAGTGTTTCATTAGCAGAAGAGAAGATACCCTCGACATGCCAAGGCCAGCTGGACCAGTCAGGTGGCCCTTGGGAGGCCAAGACAGATGTGTTCCATGTTCCCTTGATTTTATGGGGCCCTGCAGTATCATAATCGTGCCTTGATTTCATGCAGTCCAGGAGTGTCACAATGGTCTCCGTGGTTCTCCAGAACCCACAATGTCACCTGACTCCTCAATTCCATGAGCCCTGCAATGTCACAATGGACCTTTCGACCCTGGGGGTTTGTGGTGACCCAATGGTCTCTTTGGCTGCACAATGTCACAATGGACCACTGATGACATCAGGCCCTGCTATGTCACAATGGCCCCTTGGTTCCATGAAGCTTTGTGGTTTCACAATGGTCTACTTTGGTTGCCCAGTGTCACAATGGACCACTGATGACAGGAGGCCCCAAAATGTCACAATGACTCTTTGGTTTTAGGCAGCCCTGCAGTGTCACAAAGGCCTTTTGGTTTCACCAGGACGCACAGTATCACAATGGTCCTCTTGGTCCTTTGGGGACTCCCAGGGTCACAATGGTCTCACGGGTTCGATGAGGCCTCACAGTGTCAGAGTGCTTTGCTTATTCCATTGGGCCACACTGTGTCACAATGGTCGCCTTGGTTCCGTTGTGCCACACAGTGTCACCATGGCCCCTTGGTTCCGTGCGGCTGTGAAGTGTCCTAATAGTCTCTCCATGGTTCCATGACGCCTTGCAATGTCACAAGGAACCTTTGGATCTATAGGATCCCACAGTGTCACAATGGCCCCTGGCTCTCATGACACCCCAAAGTGTCATAATGGTATCCATGGTTCCATGAGACCCCGCGGTGCCACAATGGACCCTTGGTTGGATGGGGCCTCTCAGTGTCACAATGGTCCCTACATTCCATGGAACCACACAGTGTCAGTACAGTTGCCTTGATTCCATGAGGCCCAGTAGTGTCACAATGGTCCCTTGGTCTCACAGGGCCCCACAGTATCACAATGACCCCTTGGTTTCACAGGGCCCACAGTGTCACAATCGTCCCTTGGTCTCACAGAACCCCACAGTGTCACAATGGTCCCTTGGTTCCATGGCCCTGTGCTATTGCTGCATTCCCCCCTCCCCTTCTCAGGTTACCCTGCCAGCTGAGAAATGCTCCTTGGGCCTCGGCCCTCATCACAAACACTGTCTGCTCCAGACACTGCTGCTGCCCAGCCAGCTCCTGGTTCCTTTAGCAGCAGCCCTGGGAACTGTTTCTGTTCCCTCAGTGGCACAACATCCCTGTTCTCACACTGCCAAAGAAAGCTGTTGGTACCAAGCGTGGCCAGGATGAACCATTGCTGGGACTGAAGCCCCTCTCTTGGGGCCCCTGCAAACAGCGCTCCAAAAGGAGCCCTTGGAGCTCTCCTGGGCCAGCGATTCCCTCTGAGTGGGGCCTCTCCCAGCCGGGAACTCTCCTGTTTGCTGCACTTGGGGATCCCAAACAACGACGGAGCCTGGGCCGATCCCCCCACTCCTCCAGGCTCAACACTTCACCCACTAGGGAGGTGCCAAAGAATCCACAGTGAGCATTTCCTGCCCTCAGGGGAATTTCTTACAGGTGCCTTGCACTGACTCTTGGTGTCTGTGTGCACACAGGAGTGCCTGTGCTGGGGAAATGTGGCAGAAATGCTGCTCTCTGAGGGGCTTGAGTGCCTTGGATAGCTGAGTCAGTCAGGCCTGTAAATGAGGTTAAGTCACGAGCTCTAAGCTAAGTTAAATGCTGCTAAGAGTTGTTCTTTTCCTAAGTTGTTATGACTAATATAGGTTAGTAGCTAAGTTAAATATTGATAAATGTTAGTCCTTTGTTAAATTGCAAAGACATGGGTTACAAGTTTGGTTAAGTACTGTTAAGTGCTGTTCTTTAGCTAAATTGTGAAGTTGAAGATATCAGTTAAGGTTAAAATTCAGTCCTGTTAAGTGTGAGGCCTGTTAAGCTTTAAGGCCATATTCCTTTTATCCTTGCCCTCACTGTCCTTGTGTCACACACATACACAGGGACAGTTCTTGGTTAATTTCTGGTTTGATTGACTGGATTTGGTTTGTTTTTGTTGTTGCTTTGTTTCCTTGGTGTGCCTGAAGTGTCCAGTCAGGAGCAGAGTGACTCTTGCCAAGGAACTTTGTGCTGCTGTCCCTTAATATTAAATCTGGTTTTTGCTGATCCCTTGCTGGGGATTTTTTCAGCACTCTCAAGGCCTCATTGGTAGCAGGGTGAAGGAGCCCTGGCCCAGGCTCTGGCCCTGGAGGACACTGGGACGCTACCGGGGGGTCACTGTCCCCCTGTCCCACCCACAGGGCCCTGGCCCCCTGTCCCCGTGTCAGGCTCTGGGGTCGATCTCATGGAACATCCTCTGGGGGAGGCTGCCGGGCCAGGGGCGGGGTGACCCGGGGGACAGGGGACCCTGCTGTGCGCGAGCAGGGTTGGACTGCTCTGGGGGAACTGTGAGGGGGGCTGGGGCAGAGTGACCTCCCCAGTGACCTCACACTGCCCCTGTGATGTCATACAGCGCCTGTGATGTCACACAGCCCCTGAGATGTCACATTGCCCCTGTGATGTCACACAGCATCTGTGATGTCACACAGCCCACTCTGGGATGTCAGACAGCCATCTCTGTGATGTCACACTGTCCCTTTGATGACATACATACCCTGTGATGTCACACTGCCCCTGTGATGTCACACAGCCATCTCTGTGATATCACGCTGCCCCTGTGATGTCACACAGCCATCTCTGTGATTTCACACAGCCCCTGTTATGTCACAGCCCATGCTGGGATGTCACGAATCCCCCTTGGGATGTCACAGAACCAATGCTGGCATATCACTCTGTGATGTCATACGGCTGCCTCCTAGGATGTCTCAAAAGACACTGTGATGTCACATACTCACCCAGTGCTGTCACTGCATGTTCTCTGATGTCACAGACTGTTCTGTGATGCTAGTCAGACACCCAGTTATAGCACAACCCACTCTCTGATGCCACAGAGCCACCCTCCATGATGGCAGATTCTGCTCTATGGCCTTACATCCTACCCTATGATGTCACAACCACCTCTGTGATGTCACAATCCCCTCAGTGATGTCACACAATCCTCTCTGTTATGTCATACTTCCACTCTGTAATGCCACCGCACACATTTTGACCTCACAGCCAGCTCTATGATGTCATAAAGCCATGCCATGATGTCACAGCCTGCTCTGTGATGTCACACAGCTCCCTCTGTTATTGTGTAGCTGCTCAATGACCTCACACAACAAACTCTGTGATGTCACAGCCCAATCTGTGACCTCACACAGCCCACTCTGTGCTGTCACACAGTCCCTTGCTGACATCCCAGCTGCTCTGTGCCTCTATGACACAGCCACAGAGCTGCTGCAGTGACACAGCCCCCTCTGGGACATCCCACAGCCCCTGCCAGTGCTGAGCCCCTGTGAACTCTGTCTGTGCCCTGCTGGTGTCCCTGAGGGGCCCTGGCAGTGCCCCAGCCCTGCTGGGCTGTGCACAGGAGCTGCTCCTGGGCAGAGCTGTCTCTCTGCAGCGCTGCCCTTGCCAGGAGCTGCCTCTGGGCCAGGAGCCCGGCCCAGCTCAGCAGCACAGACAGAGCACAGGGACTTTAATGAGCCTCTGAGGCTTTGGTGCTCTTTGCATCAGATTCAGTCCCTCAGAGTGGGCTCAAGGTACTTGTCAAGAGCTCAAAGTGAGATTGAAATACTGAATTTTCTTGTACTTTAAATAGATCCCTGTGAGGGACAGGACTGAGAAAGTGTCCCCAGGTTCCAGGTAAAGCAGAACACTGGAGGCAGTGATGGCAGCTGGGGACAAACAAGGCAAAGGTATGTCTGGTGCTGAGCACACCTGGATGTGTTTGAGGAATGCAAAGGGCCAAGGCCTGAGCCCCAGCCCCTGGCCAGGCAGATCCTGTCCCTCCCTCCTTGCTCAGGGCTCTTCCCGGGATGGGCACTGGCATGTGGGGATGTGCAATGGCAAGGGCAGGAGCATGGGGCGGCCCCTGCCAGGCTGCTGAGCAGGGACAAGGAGGCAATGAGGCCCCTGGCCTGCAAGGGTCACTTGTCTCCTGCTCCTGCCTCAGGCCCAGGGCCAGCAGCCATGGCCAAAGTGCTGCCCAAGTTGGCTCTGGCAGGGCTGTCTTGCAGCTGCTGCCCATCCCTGTGCCCTGTGCAGCCCAGGCTGTCCCATGGTGTCCCTGCCCTGCGCCTCTGTCCCTGCAGGCTACCGGCATCCCCCGCCTTCACCACCTGGCTGGACCCTTCCTTTGTTGACAGCTCTGCCTCCTGCCTGCCTCTGCCTGCCCACACAAAGGCTTGGGCTGCTCCAGGCTCCTGCTGGGGAACATGCTGCACCACAGCCCTGCCCTGGGAGGGAAATTCCTTTCTCCTAGTGTCCAGTCTGGGCTTCTCCAGGTTCCCTCGGCATTAATTCTTCCTTTCTCTGCCTGTTCTCTACTATGTCAAAAGGATCCAACATCTCTGAAACCACCCTTCAGTCCCTTCCAGGCCTCTCCTCTGCTGTCCTCAGTCTCCATCCCACTGAGCACAGAACTCCTCTTTCCCTATGGAGTGGTCAAGTGCCTGAGGCCAAGACCGCCTGGAGAGGAGAGACAGTTCTTTTTTATAGGAAAGAAACCACAGGAACCCAAGGGTTTGAAGGCAGATGAGAAGCAGCCACCAGAGGCCAAGGCAAGCCCGACCTGTCTGTCCTTGTAGTTTTTTTCTGAAAGCAGCCTTTGGATATATGGGGAGTTTTGGGGATGGAATTCCATTTCAGTCATGTGTTCCTGGACTGGAATGACAGATCTCCATAGGAAGAAAAGGGTGGAGTCCCAGTGTTTCAATGGCTGATTAGAGGCAGCCCCAAGGAGGCCAAGGCCAGCCAGACCTGTTGTCAGGGAAGAATACTTAGGCAGATAGAATTTGGGAGGGCAAACGCCACTTTTGTCTAGGGGCATCTGGACAAGAAGGACAGTTCTTTTCCACGGGAAGGAAAGTACAGAGCCCCAGTGTTTCAAAGGCAGATGAGAGCTGGCCCTCAGGAAGCCAAGGGAACCTAAACAGTCCTGGCAGCTTTTGTCTCCGAGCTATCCTTGGATATAAGGAATTTCAGAGGCTGATTCTCAATTTATTTTGCCTGGACGTGAAAGATGTTTTTTCCATGAGAAGAAAAGCACAGGACCCCCCTTGTTTTGAAGGCAGATGAGAGGTGGTCACCAGGAGGCCAAGGCCAGCACAGAGTGGGTTGTGTGAAGTCACAGATTCGGCTATGACATCACAGAGTTTGTTGTGTGAGGTCATTGAGCAGCTACACAATAATAGAGGGAGCTGTGTGAAATAACAGAGCAGGCTGTGACATCATGGCATGGCTTTATGACATCATAGAGCTGGCTGTGACGTCAAAATGTCTGCGGTGACATTACAGAGTGGCACTATGATATCACAGGAAGGGCTTTGTGACATCAATGAGGGGGTTGTGGCATCCAACTGCTGTCTGTGACATCATAGAGTAGGGTGCAAGGCCATAGAGCAGATCCTGGCATCATAGAGAATGGAATTGTGACATCAGAGAGTAAATTGTGACATCACTGGCTGGCTGTAAAATCATAGAGCAGGCTGTGACATCAAAAACCAGACAGTGACATCACAGAACAGACAGTGACATCGCATGATGACTTTGTGATATCGCAGTGTCTTCTGCGACATCACAGCGCAGATGTATCACATCACAGGGTGACATAAAAGGGGGCTGTGTGACATGCTAGGTGGCTGTGGGACATCACACGAGGTTTTATGATATCACAGGGGGCTGTGTGACATCACAGGAGGTCTGTGTGATGTCACTGGATGTTGTATGATATCACAGGGGTGTGACATCATAGGAAGATTGTGCTATGTCACCAGAGTGTTTTGAAACCCGCGGGGGGCAGTGTGAAAACACAGGGGCTGTGTGAAGTCCCTGGGGAGGTCACTCTGCCCCGGCCCCCCTCACAGTTCCCCCAGAGCAGTCCAACCCTGCTCGCGCACAGCGGGGTCCCCTGTCCCCCGGGTCACCCCGCCCCTGGCCCGGCAGCCTCCCCCAGAGGATGTTCCATGAGATCGATCCCAGAGACTGACACGGGGACAGGGGGCCAGGGCCCTGAGGGTGGGACAGGGGGACAGTGACCCCCCGGTAGCGTCCCAGTGTCCTCCAGGGCCAGAGCCTGGGCCAGGGCTCCTTCACCCTGCTACCAATGAGGCCTTGAGAGTGCTGAAAAAATCCCCAGCAAGGGATCAGCAAAAACCAGATTTAATATTAAGGGACAGCAGCACAAAGTTCCTTGGCAAGAGTCACTCTGCTCCTGACTGGACACTTCAGGCACACCAAGGAAACAAAGCAACAACAAAAACAAACCAAATCCAGTCAATCAAACCAGAAATTAACCAAGAACTGTCCCTGTGTATGTGTGTGACACAAGGACAGTGAGGGCAAGGATAAAAGGAATATGGCCTTAAAGCTTAACAGGCCTCACACTTAACAGGACTGAATTTTAACCTTAACTGATATCTTCAACTTCACAATTTAGCTAAAGAACAGCACTTAACAGTACTTAACCAAACTTGTAACCCATGTCTTTGCAATTTAACAAAGGACTAACATTTATCAATATTTAACTTAGCTACTAACCTATATTAGTCATAACAACTTAGGAAAAGAACAACTCTTAGCAGCATTTAACTTAGCTTAGAGCTCGTGACTTAACCTCATTTACAGGCCTGACTGACTCAGCTATCCAAGGCACTCAAGCCCCTCAGAGAGCAGCATTTCTGCCACATTTCCCCAGCACAGGCACTCCTGTGTGCACACAGACACCAAGAGTCAGTGCAAGGCACCTGTAAGAAATTCCCCTGAGGGCAGGAAATGCTCACTGTGGATTCTTTGGCACCTCCCTAGTGGGTGAAGTGTTGAGCCTGGAGGAGTGGGGGGATCGGCCCAGGCTCCGTCGTTGTTTGGGATCCCCAAGTGCAGCAAACAGGAGAGTTCCCGGCTGGGAGAGGCCCCACTCAGAGGGAATCGCTGGCCCAGGAGAGCTCCAAGGGCTCCTTTTGGAGCGCTGTTTGCAGGGGCCCCAAGAGAGGGGCTTCAGTCCCAGCAATGGTTCATCCTGGCCACGCTTGGTACCAACAGCTTTCTTTGGCAGTGTGAGAACAGGGATGTTGTGCCACTGAGGGAACAGAAACAGTTCCCAGGGCTGCTGCTAAAGGAACCAGGAGCTGGCTGGGCAGCAGCAGTGTCTGGAGCAGACAGTGTTTGTGATGAGCTGCAGAGGAGCTGAGCCCAGGGGCTGTTGGCCAAGGCTGAGGCACCCAAGGAGCATTTCTCAGCTGGCAGGGTAACCTGAGAAGGGGAGGGGGGAATGCAGCAATAGCACAGGGCCATGGAACCAAGGGACCATTGTGACAGTGTGGAGTTCTGTGAGACCAAGGGACGATTGTGACACTGTGGGGCCCTGTGAGACCAAGGGAGCATTGTGACACTGTGGGGCCCTATGACACCAAGGGACTATTGTGACACTGAGGGGCCCTGCGATTCCAAGGGACCATGGTGACACTGTGGGGCCTCATGGAATCATGGAGAGCACTGTGACATTGCTGGGCCTAATGTAACCAAGGGGACTGTGCTGACGCTGTGTGGCTCCATGGAATGCAGGGATCACTGTGATACTTAGAGGCCCCATCAAGCCAATGGTCCATTGTGACACCGCGGGGCCTCATGGAACTGTGGAGAACATTGTGACAGTTTGGGGTGTCATGGAACCAAGGGTCCCTTGTGACACTGTGAGACCCCGTGCATCCAAAAGTCCACTGTGATGTTGCAAGGCCTCATGGAACCATGGAGACACCATTAAGCGACTTCATGGCCTCATGGAACCAAGGGACCATTGTGACACTGAGGGTACTCATGGAATCACGGAGACCATTGTGACACTATGATGCTTCATGGAATAAGAAAAGCATTGTGACACTATGAGGCCTCATGAAACCAGTGAGACCATTGTGACCCTGGGGGTCCGTCCTCACAGAACCAAGAGGACCATTGGGGCCTCATGAAACCAAAAGGCCTTTATTACACTGCTGGGCTGCATGGAACCAAAGGTCAATTGTGACATTGCAGGGCCTCGTGTGATCAGAGGTCCATTGTGACACTGGGCAACCAAAGGAGACCACTGTGACACTGCAGGGATGCATGGAACCAAGGGGCCATGGTGACATTGTGGAACCCCATTGAACCAAGGGTTCATTGTGACGCTGCAGGGCTGCATGGAACCAAAGCTCCAGGGTGACATAGAGGGGCCTCCTGTCATCAATGGTCCATTGTGACACTCTGGAGCCAAAGGAGACCATTGTGATACCACAAACCCCCAAGGTCCAAAGGTCCATTGTGACATTGCAGGATCATGGAACAGAAGAGTCACATGACATTGTGGGGCCTGAGGAACCCCAGAGACCATTGTGACTCTGCAAGGCCTCTTGGAATCATTGGGACCATTGTGAAACTTGGAGCCTTCTGGAACCTGGGGGCCACTTTGACATTGTGCGACTCCACTGAACCAAGGGTCCATTATGACACTGCTGGACCCAATGGAATCATTATGGGGCCTCTTAAAACCAAGGGGATACAGAGCATATCTGACTGATTTCGCCTCCCATACACTGCCTGACTGGTCCAACTGACCTTGGCATGTTGAGGGTCGCTTCTCATCTGCTGCTGAAACACTGGGGTTCTGTGCTTACCTTCCTATGGAAAAGAACTGTCCTTCTCCTCCAGGAACCCATGGCCAGAATTGGGATTTCACCTCCAAGTTTCCTTATATCCAGGGATTGCTCCCATAGGAATATTGCCAGGACAAGTCTGGCTGGCAGTGGTTTCCCAAGGGTCACGTCTCTTCTATCCACAAAACACTAGGGAAGGGTCCGTGCTCTCCTTCCTTTGGGAAAGAACTGTCCTGCTTCTCCAGGAACCCATGGCTGAAATTGGGGTTCCACCTCCAAAATTCCCTATATTCAAACACTGCTCCCAAACAAAATCTGCCATTATTGACAAGTCTGGCTGGCTTGGCCCAGTGAGGCTCTCACCTGCCTTCCAAACACTGGGGCTCTGTGCTTTCCTTCCTATGGAAAAGAACTGTCCTTCTAGTCCAGGTGCACACGGCCAGAATTGGGGTTCCACCTCCAGCATTCCCGATTGTGACAGACTGGAGGAGATTGTTGGCTCAAAACATTTCATGTGTGGGGGAGGAAGGGGCAGGTGCAGCCTTGCCCTACCCTGGAACCCCAGCCTTGCCCTACCCAGCAACCCCAATCCCCCCAGAGCCTCTATCCCAGCCCAGCAGTGTCTGCCAGTCCCTGGCACAGCACAGGCAATGCTCCACAGCCACCTCTGCAGCCCCCAGCCCAGCTCCTGAGGGACCAAATGACCCCAAGTCCTACCTGGGGGAAGGGCCCAGCAAGACCCAGGAGTATTGAAGGCTGACCACAAGGCAAGCACACATCTTGACCCTACCTCGTCTTGGAATTTCCATCTAACAGTGCTGGAATGCAGGAGTAGGGGCTGTGTGAGTTCTCCTCTGTATCTTTTTTGTCTTTCTCTCTTTCTGTGTCTTCTTCTTCTGTTTCTGTGCTGCTGCAAATTTTGATTAACATTACATTGAACAGGCTTGAAGCTTGTGAAGTTGAATGGGCCAAGTCAATGCTTTGAGAAGTGTTTTCTGTTGATTGAATATCTGTAGTAGTTCAACATGAGAAGAATTTTCAAAAGTAATACAAAACTTTCTGTGTAACTGACAATCTGTTAAATCACTAAGATACTGAATATGCCTCTGTGAAACACATGTTAAAGATGAAAAACCCAGGAACCTCCTCTTTCTTTTCCAATCAACAAAGAAGCAGCGGGCCCTGGTCTCAGCCCCCATCTCAACCAAACCAAACCAAACCAAACCACCCTGCTGTGGGCTGAGCCCCATCCCCCCTCCCCAGGCTGCCCCCCACATCTGCCCCATTCTAACCAAACCAAACCCCAACAACTCCCAAACAGGAAAACAAAAGAGGCTACAAAACCCCAACCAGAACAAATCTAGCCATACCTCTTAAATTCTTAATATCAAGTCCCTTTTCCCCAACACAACTCAAACCAAAAAGCCCTACAACATACAACCCATACAAAATAACCCTACAACTAAAAACTTAAACACGAAAAAAGCCAAAAACAAACCATAAAACCAATCCTAACACAGCCGAAACACAACTTCCACCACAAGTTACTGGCAGGTCAGGTATTAGTCCTTTCAAACTTCAAGCCTCCTTCGATTATAAGAAAAGAAAACAAAATACAAGCATATTAAAAAAATATATAAAACCATCAAAGTCATAAAAGAATAAATTGAATCCCCCAAAAAAGAAGAAAAATTATCTTAATCTTTAAACTAAAATCCTCTTATAAACTATAAAGGAAAAACCCTTTTCCTTTAAAACAAAAAAAAACTATTTTAAAAAATTACAAATTAATATCAAACAAAGACCTCCATACTAAAAATAAACAAATGTTAAACTAAATGTAGTTTCATAAAAAAGTTTAAACAGGGAAAAAAAAAAAGTAATCCAATATCTCCAAGAGAAGATCTCTATTCTCAGAGATAAAAATAATTTTAAAATGACCCATCAACAAGCTGTAAAAAAACTTGTAGCAATAAAAACAACTTCATATTATCCATGACAAAATTAAGAACCACAAAAAAACGGTTTTCTTCTCTTGTAAAAAATATCTCAATAACCTTAACAAGGAAAACTTCTCTCCCAAAGTAATCTAAAAAAAGACTATTCTAGATATAGTAAAATAAATAGAAAATTTAAGTTTAGTTTCTTTACATTGTCATAAAAACAAAAAGTTGTAAGGAAAAGTAAAGTGTTCTAAAGAGTTTATTTTAATTCTTACTACTTTTTTTCTTTTGATTACTTTTAAAAACATTTTCTTTATACCCTTTTGGAATTTTAAGCCTACTTTACCTTTCTCCTAATCCTGTCTCACAACAAAATAAATGCATAAATACTTAACCGACACTAAAACCCACCACATTTATCAATACATTAGAAAAAATTTCATTAGAAATTTCATTAGAAGAAATTTCAAGATTAGAAAAAATTAAAATTACCAAACCGAAACCACTACAATGTCATAAAAAACCTTTTCCCAAAATTTCTCTGATTTTCTAAAGTCACCAGTAGAGGCTGTTTAGTTCTTTTGAGCTCCTGAGAATCTCTTGTTGGTATTTCTCCAGTACATCCAACTCAGAGGACACAAACAATTGTAATTCCTTTTAAATATCTCCTTGAGAGAGTTTTTTAGTGGATGGGGGTCAGGGCTTGTGTGTCCTGCTTGGCACAGCCCAGGCAGGGCTTTCCCAGCCACATTGCACACTCCATTTCCCAGCTGGAGCCGCTGGTACCTCTGAGTTGTGCTGCCCCAGCCCCAGGGATGCTCTCCTTGTCTGCCCATTCCCCCACGTTCTCTGGGCAGGGATGGCCTCAGTGGGGGCTGCTGACATCCTCAGCAACTTGGAGGCTGCTGCTGAATTTTCCTGCTCCAGAGGCTTGTTCAGCCTTCAGCTCTTCAGTGCAGGAATTCAGTGTCCCAGGGCTCATTAACATTTAGAACACCTTAAGAACCCAAGCCCCTGGGAATAATTTGATTTAAGTGTTCAGATCTTTTGTGGTTGATTAGTCAGATTTCAGAAGCCTTTTCAATGTGAATACCCTGAGATTAAAAAGACAGCAAGAAAATATTTTTTTAGGTCTTGTAATTTTTTTTTTCACTAGTAATTCATTGACATGTGCAATCTCCAATTGATATTGAATCCAAGTACTACCTCATGCAGTTTGAATAGATATGAAAATCATGGCCCTTCATGGCTGACAATCAATCAGACTCTGTCCCTGCCCCCACCCCACCATTTCCCCCATCCAAGCCCTGTCACTCAGAGTAGCCTCGTACAAATCTGAGCTCCGTCCATCCTACACTGGTCCTACCCAACAGACCACAGTTGAACAGGATACAATTTAATAACAATCACACGATTAAAATAACAATCACACAATTACAAACTCTTCCCTGAGCCATGTGCAATGCCCCAGCAGTGTCTGATGAGTCCATCATTTACAAGTGATTTTCATACTAAAATTTATTTCACACAAACATGGTTCTGTGATAGATATAAACACAATTAACTTCTTGTATCAGGATTCTCGTCCTGGAGTGAGGACAGAACAGCTCGAACAATTCCTGATTTGCAAAGCTGTCAGTGGTGAATGGAGAAGGGAGGTCAGGCTGCTCTTGGTGTTGAGGAAATGCTGAAACTAGCCTGACTCATTTCATCTCCTCCTCTCCTGGCTGATCTCCCCTCTTTCCCCTTCCACCCATTGGCTTTTGTCTTCCACCAGGCCCCCCTGTGAAGAGCCTGGCTCTGTGTTCTCCATCCCCTACTCGCTGGCACTGCCAGGCTGGCATGAGGAGCCCCTCAGCCTTCCCTGCTCCAGGCTGGACCAGCCCAGCTCCCTCAGCCTCTGCTCACAGCTCCGGACAAAATTGGTTCTTCTCCCAAATTCCCTACATGCAAGGGTTTCTCCTGGACAAAAGCTGCAAGGACAGACAAGCCTGGCTCAAGTTGGCTCTGGTGGTCGCCTCTAATCTGCCCTAAAAACACTGGGGATCTGTCCTTTCCTTCCTGAGGGAAAGAACTGGCCTTCTCATCCAGGTGCTCATGGGCTGAAATTGGGATTCTTCCCCCAAAATCCCATATATGTGGGATACAGAATATTTATACCTGAGATACAAGGTATTTATTCTGTTGCTCCCAGAAGAAAGCTGCCAGGACAGACAGATCTGGCTGGTCTCGGCCTCTAGTCGCTGCTGTTTATCAGCTCCTGGAAGACTGGGGCTCCATGCTTTACTTCCTGCTTTCCTTCCTGTGGAATCATGATGACACTTCAGGGCCTCATGGATCCAAGGGACCATTGTGACACTGTGTGGCCTCGTGGAACCAAGGACATCATTGTGGCTCTGTTGGGCTGCATGGTCCCAAGAGGCCAGTGTGAAGCAGCAGGGCTTTGTGGAGCCAAGAGGCCATTGCTGCATTTCAGCGCCCCGTGGTGCCAAAGGACCACTGTGATCCATTCAGGGCACCAGGGATCCATGGAGAGCATTGTGGCATTGCAAGGCCCCATGGAATCATGGAGACCATTGTGACCCTGTGGGGCCCCACAGAACCAAAGGGCCACTGTGACCCTGCAGGGCCTCTTGGAAGCATGGGGCCATTGTGACACCGCAGAAGCAAGAACATTGTGACACTGCAGGGCCTCATGGAACCAAGGGAACATGGAACAGATCTGGCTAGCTTGGCCCCCCAGGGCCCACTTGACAGGCCCAGCTGATCTTGGAATGTTGAGGGCTGCCATTCATCAGCCCCTTGAGAACTGGTGCCCAGTGCTTTCCTTCCTATGGAAAAGAACCATTTGTCCTTCGAGGTGCCCACAGCCAAAATTGATACTTCCCTCGAAAATTCCCTCTATGCCAGGGTTCTCCCAGACAAAAGCTGCCGGACAGGGAGCTCTGGCTGGCCTTGGCCTCTGGTGGTCACCTCTCATCTCAAGGAAGCCCTGAGGAAAGTATTTGAACAGGTTTGACTGCTGGGACATCAATGAGTCTCACACTCTTAAAAACTCAGATGCTCTTCTGATTATGTGTGTTTTCTTTCTTATTGTGTATTATGTGTGAAGTGTTATTTTCAGCTAAAAATATTATTCTTATCACTTTACCCGAGTTATCTGAAACAAAACAGCTCATCTACATATGACTCCAGGTCACCTGTATAAGCAAACACAAGAAACAATCCAGCAGGAATTATTTGTCCCTGCTCCTATCTATCACATCTCTGGAGATGGAGGTGCAGCCCCAGCACTTGGCGGGTCTCAGGGGCTCACAAGCTCAGCTCCCACCCAGAGAACTTGCAGACTCTAGGCTGAACTTCTTGGTCTCTGCACGCTAAGCCAGGCTGAGATGGACACTGATGGTTTCTGGGCCAGGCTCTCTGAACCCAGCCCAGCTCCCTGCAAGCTCTGCCAGCTGCCCTGAGCTCTGGGCAGCACCAAGGGCCTCTCCCCAGGCCAGCCAGCTCTGGCCCCACAGCTCTGCTCAGATCAGGCTGCTCTGGGCACTGCCCCACCGCCTCAGCCCCTGGCAAGGGCACAGCAGCAGCTGCAGCTGCCACAGGACTCAGCCCCAGCCGTGGGGGAAGGTGCTTGGCCAAGGCCAAAGGAGGCTCCCTGGCTTCCCTGCTCCCTTCTGCCTGAGGTGCTGAGAACTTGGCAGCCCCTGCTGCCATCCCATCTGTCCAGGGCAGAACAAGAGCCTCGGCCTTGGGGCCCTCAAGAGCTGCTCCTGCTCCAGGCCCAGGGCTCATCTCAGAGCTGGGGCAGCCACAAAGCTGTGCCCATTTCTGTTCATTGCTGCTCTGATCAGGATGGATCCTCAGTCACTTGGAGGTTGCTGATGGATTTTACTCCTCCAGGGGCCGTTTCTTTCTGGAGCTCCTCAGTTCAGGAATTCAGTGAGCAAAGCTCATAAACATTTGTTCAAATACCCAAACAGGAAAAACCACTGGGAATAATCTATGTTTTCAGTTCTTCTGTGGTTAATTAGACAGATTTCAGAAGAGTATTTAAAGTGAATCTGCTGTATTGAAAACAATGCAAGTTTGGTTTTCATTTCCTGTTTATAGATTGATATCAGAAATGTCCAATTGATATTGACCCCCAGACTCTTCTAAAGCAGTCTGAAGACACGTGAAAATCAAGACCCTTCATGGCTGACAATCAATAACACTTTGTCCCCAACACCTACCCACCTTTTCCCTCATACAACCCCTGGCACTCCTATGGATCAGGAACGGTGTGGCCAGCAGGAGCAGGGCAGGGATTCTTCCCCTGTGCTCAGCACTGCTTGGGCAGCACCTTGAGTGCTGTGTCCAGTTCTGGGCCCCCCCAATTTAGGAAGGACATGGAGGGGCTGTAGCGTGTCCAGAGAAGGGCAACAAGGCTGGGGAGGAGTCTGGAACACGAGTCCTGTGAGGAGTGGCTGAGGGAGCTGGGGTTGCTTATCCTGGAGGAGAGGAGGCTCAGGGGAGACCTCATCACTCTCTACAACTCCCTGACAGGAGGGTGCATCCAGGTGGGGGTCAGGCTCTTTTCCCAGGGAACAGTGAGAGGACAAGAGGACACAGCCTTCAGCTGCACCAGGAAACATTTAGGCTGGACATTAGGAAATATTCCCCACACAATTGGGCATTGGAATGCACTGCCCAGGGCCGTGGGTGAGTCACCATCCCTGGAAGTGTTTAAGGAAAAACTGGATGTGGCACTCAGTGCCATGGCCTGGGTGAAAAAATGGTGTTGGGTCCCAGGTTGGACTTAATGCTCTCCAAGGACTTTTGCAGCCTGGTTGATTCTCTGATGATTGTGACACTGCAGTGCCCTGGGGAAGCAAAGGCCCATTGTGACACTGTGGGGCTGAATGGAAGAAGGTGGCACTAAGAGGACCATGGTGACACTGTGTACAACATGGCAGCACAGAGCCAAGGGGCCATTGTGACACTGTGGGGCTGAATGGAAGCGAGGGGTCCATTGTGACAGTCTGGGTCCTGGTGGAACCACCGAGGTCACTGTGAAACTGCAGGGCCTTGTGGAACCAAGGGGCCATTGTGCCACTGTGGAACCAAGCAGACCCTTGGGAGAGCCTGGGGACAATGGAATCAAGGCGCCATTGCTCCATTTCAAGGACTCTGGGAACTGAGGGAACAACTGTGACCCTGTGGTGCCCCATGGAACCAAGGGTCCCTGATGACACTGCAGGATCTTGTGTCAACAGGGCTCCATTGTGACACTGCAGCACCAAGGAATTCATTGTGGCACTCTGAGGCCTCCTGGAACCACAGAGGCCACTGTGACCCTGCAGGGCCTTGTGGAACCATGCAGGGCATTGTGACAGAGCAGGACCTGGTGTTACGATGGGGCCATTGTGACACTGCAGGGCCCCATGGAACTAAGGGGTCAGGGCTGCTCCTCAGGGACTCGTGGAATGAAGGAGTGTTTGACACTGTTTGGCACTGTGGTGGCCATTGGGACCAAGAGGCCATTGTGACATGATGGAACAAAGGAGAGCATTGCTGCACTGCCTGACCTCATGGAACAAAAGATCCACTGTGACACTGCAGGGTCTTGTGGGCCCAAGGATCCAAGGGACTTCGTGACATCAAGAAGTCCCGTGGAACCAAAGGGACAGTGTAACACTGGGAGGCCTCATAGAATCATGGAGACCATTGGGACACTTGGGGGTCTCATGGAACCCTGGTGACACCAAGTTGGCTGGGAGTGTTGATCTGCTGGATGGTAGGAGGGCTCTGCACAGGTCCCTGGACAGGCTGGATCCAGGGCCCAAATCCAACAAGGTGAGGTTTAACAAGTCCAAGTGCTGGGTTCTGCACCTTGGCCACAACAACCCCTGCAGTACTACAGACTGGGGACAGAGGGGCTGGACAGCAGCCAGGCAGAAAGGGACCTGCAGGGTGTGATGGACAGCAGGCTGGACATGAGGCAGCAGTGTGCCCAGGTGACCAAGAAGGCCAATGGCTCCTGGCCTGGATCAGGAATGGTGTGGCCAGCAGGAGCAGGGCAGTGATTCTTCCCCTGTGCTCAGCACTGCTTGGGCAGCACCTCGAGTGCTGTTTGCACTTCGGGGCCACCCAATTTAGGAAGGACATGGAGGGGCTGGAGTGTGTCCAGAGAAGGGAAATAAGGTTGCTGAGGGATCTGGAATATAAGAGCTGTGAGGAACAGCTGAGGGAGCTGAGGTTGTTTATCCTGGAGAAGAGAAGGCTCAGGGGAGACAAGGCAGTGTCAGGGCACAGGTTGGACTTGATGATCTCCATGGCCTGTTCCACCCTTGCTGATTCTGGGATTCTCTGAAAGCACCCTTGGAGCAGTTGCAGGAGGAGCCCTGGGCCTCCTCTTCAGGAGCTCCAGCAGCCCAGGTCCCTCAGCTTCTCCTGCCAGCCCCAAAGTCCATCCTGTCAGTCCTGCAGAGCCTCTGCAGCTCCTCCTCACTGCCCAGCACAGGGAGCCCCAGAGCCAGACACAGCAGCCCAGATGTGCCCCCCTGGCCTGGGGTGCCTCTGGCAAGGGAACAGCACCAGGCACGGCAGGAACCTGCAGACAATCCCTGCAGCACTTGTAGGATGATCCTGCTCCCCAAGGGATGTTCCCGTGGTGCCAAGTCAGGAACTGCAATGGGGAGTGGGGCCAGAGAGGGAAGGGCAAGCAGGGATGGGCTGTTTGCAGGGGAGGGAAGAGGGGGGGGCAATGGGAAGACATTTGTATCAGGAAGAGTAAAGAAAGCAAAGGTGAAGCCAAGGAAATGCTCAAGGCAGTTTGGGGGTGGCTGCCAAGCAGCCCTGGCTCTGAGCAACAGCACCTGCAGTGGGACAGGAAACTCCCAGCTGATGGGCACAAACTTTCTGGCTGACTGCAGAGGCCAGGACAAAGCTGAGTGGTTTCCCTGCCCTTGCTGGCCCCAGGGGCTGATGGCATTTGTGCTCCCTCAGGTTCATGTCCCCACACCAACAGCATGGGGGTGCTCCCTCTGCTGTGTGCAATGCAAACAGGGGCTGCTGAGCCAGTGCTGCCGTGTCTGTGCCTGCAAGGATGGGGCCCCTGTGTGAGCTGGAGGAGAGGCCAGGGCTGCAGAGGGGGGAAGTTGTTGGCAGCTCCATGAGGACACTCTGGGACGCTGTCCTGGGCTGTCCAGTGCAGTGGGGATGGATTAGCCCCCACTCTGCTGCTCCTTTCCTTCTGCCCCAGGGCCCTTGCAAAGCACCAGCTGTTGGTGTCCTCAGCTGCCATGGCAACCCTCAGGACAAACTGGTGCCAGGGCTGTTCCAGGTACAATTGCAGTGACACTGCTTGGTGCCACCAGGTGCCATGGCAACGGCCATGGGGACCCGTTCCTTGGTTTGGTGCCATGGCAACCAATGCCCGGAGCCGTTGTGATGTTGGTGGCCATGGGAAGCTGCCCTGGGCCCTTGCTCAGGGCTGGTGTCAGTGCCCAGAGCCAGAGGGGATCCCTTGGTGGGGGCTGGGCCATGGCCACCTGCCCTGTGCTGCTCTGGCCGCTCAGGCACCAGGAACCAGCAGCCACCGGCACTGCCAGGACCAAAGGCCAGGTCAGCCAGACAGAAAGGGGCGGGGCTGGGCACTGTTTCCATGGCAACCGGCACTGGGGGGACACCTGGTTCACCAGGCCTGGCAGTTGCCATGGAAACCCCTGGCAGGGACTGAGGGCACAGCCCCTGGCACTGAGACACATCTGGGCCGGGTGCTGAGCACAGGGCTGGGCACGCAGAGATGGTTTTGTTCTTGCTGAGCTGCAGCACAGCCAAGGCCTGTCCTGCCCCTCGTCAAGCCACGCTGGGGAGGGGCTGGGGCTGCGGGGGAGCTGGGCAGGGGGACACAGCCAGGACAGGGGACCCCAAGTGAACCCGGGCATACCCCAGACCAGAGCACATCATGCTCAAGGTATGAAGGGGGGGAACAGGGAGGAAAGGGGGGAATTTTGGAGTGTGGGCTTTTGTCTTCCCAGGGAACACTTAGGCAAGAGGGGGCCCTGTTTCACCAGTGGGCAGGATCACTACCAAAGACACAGACACCAACTTAAAGAATTGTGTCATTTATATCATGCACAGCTGCAAAGATTTACAAAAGGATAAGCTCAGCAAAGCATATCATCATTAGCAAAGAATTACAAAAAAAACTCAGCAATCCATCATAACCCATCACTACATTTTGATGACCAATCCCTTGGTGAAACACTAGAGGTATTTGTGGCAGACAAAGATTCTGGCTGACTATCAAGGTACACCTTTACAGACATCAGTAGTACTTTAGTGACACCGTTCTTCATTCTTTTTTCTCAATCTCATTGGAGTTAGGAACAAGAATCCTGTTGTGCATGGAGCTGGCACCTTTTTAATTCCAGAATAATGCCCCCAGGCCCTTTGCTGTTCAGCTTTACCATGCTGGCTGTGGCTAACAAGGCTTGGGGAGCCCTTTCCCCTCTGGCTGGAAGGGGCCAGGTCCCAGTCCCTGAGGGGCACCCAGGCTCCTGGATGGAATTCCTGTGCAAGTCCCTCAGTGTCACAGCAGCCTTCACATGGAGCCACGTGGATCAGAGCATTTTCCAAAAGGGCCCTTGGGGCAAACAGGGAGATCTGGTCTGCCAGGATGTGTAAAACAATCTCCTGTCAGATCTCCTTGCTCTCACACAGAATCCTTGGCTGCAGGGACACATTCCCATTGTTCCTGCCCAGGTTTCAGGACTCAGAGTTGTCTTTCCTAGGAGCTGCTCCTTCAGCTGCCTCGGGAGGGCCATTTGGCCTCTGGACCCACACTCTGACTCCATTATTAGGGCTGCTGGATCCAAACCCTTTATCTCCACAAACGGTGGTGATTGGAGCTGGGTCTGCTTTTTTTTCATTTTCAAAATTCCAATATCAATAATTGTGCTACCCTGTCATGGGGTTGAATAATCCAATCTTGTTCATTATTGTTTAACAGAATTACTGTAATTTCTCCTGGATATTCTGCATCAATTCCACCTGCCATGACAGGAACACTTTGCAAGGCCAAGCTCCAAGGGAGCAGTTACAAAAGCAAAGTGTCCTGGAGGAATCTGAATTCCTGTTTCAGAATTGACAGCTCTCATTTGTTTTGAATTTATCCTAATGAATTCCAATGCATGAAGGGCCAGCCCTGCAGCCTCTGGGCTGGCCCTGCCAGGGACCATCACAGCCAGAACAATTTCTCAGGCAGTCCAAGTCTCACTGCCCATGGTTGGATTTGCAAATTGGGGGCAGCTGTGCACAGCCAGGGGGTTTCCATTTCCCCAGTGGGCCATTGTTAAGGGCATGGAGCACATCTGGGAGATGGGTTCTCCATGGGCAAAGGTTCCCATCTCCTCATTTTTTCAACTGCTCTTTTAACAACCCCTTCACCCTTTCAACCAATCCTGCAGCTTGTGCATAGTCTGGTACATGAAAAACCCTGCAGGCAAAATCACTGTATTTTTCACAGGAACAGACAAAGCACTCTGCATCACAGTATAAGCAAACCCTGTAAAAATAGCCAATTTCATCCCTTCCTCCCTTTTTCACTGTATACGATCTCACAAAATTGACCACTGACATTAGGGTCCTGGCCAATCCTGTTCTGTAGGGTATTTAGTGTTACATCCCTGAGCAGCCAAAGATACCAAATTATTATTGTCAGCACTATTTCATATTATTCCCATTTTTTATGTATGTATTGATATAGACATATCAAAATATAGATACATATTAAAATATATAAATACATATGTAAATATATATATAAATGTCTTAACATGTAAATAGGTATATAATGATACAATATATCAATATTTCACTTGCACAAATGCATCTGAGCTCAAGATTAAAACCTCTTCTGTTGCTCCATGTGGGAGCATTCCAACAATAATTGCTCCTTCTGAGGGTGCTGTTTCCTATGTACTCTCAACAAATTTATCTTTGTCTGCCCAAACCCACAAGGTCTTTTCCTTTTCCATGTGCAATTTTTGGATGCATTTGAAGCCATCCAGGAGTGCAGCTTCTTCTACCCGACTGCCCCACTGCTCCCACACGGGGCTCTGACCTCAGCCCACTCCAGAGCCAGGGAACTCCAAGGAAGGGCTTCCCAGCTGGGAATTTCTGATGGGACTGATTCCTCACATTTACACTGAACAAGTGACATTTTGTTGGGATCTGGTCAGACTGTGCCAGTTTTGTTTCACCAGTGGGCAAAGTCAGCACCAAAGACACAGACTCCAACTGAAGGAATCAGTGTCATTTCCTGCAGTTCAGAGCAGCAAAGAATCACAAAAGGAGCAGCTCAGCAATGCACCCAACCATCCCCACCAAAGATTGCAGCAGTGATTAAGAAAGATCCAGCAGCATTTGCCCTCAGCCTTTACCATCCCGCAGATCCACACAGCAGCTGGAGAAGCCGTCACAGCCAAGGGCTGTAGAGCCACTCCTGGGCACTGGGAACTCCTGCAGGTGCCTCCAGCCCCAGGTGAGGCTCCAACCCCGCTGGGAGGGGGCCCAGCTCTGACAGTATTGAATGAACAAACTGACAGCACTGCTAGTGTGGCAACATCTGCTTTCATCCTCCTCTTGGGTCCCTCCCAAAGCCTGGCCAGGGCCCCAGGAGGAACCAATGGAGGTGATTTAGACCATACAGCCCCAAACAAGGTCAGATGTCAGATTTCATGGCCTTGTCTGGCTAAATACACAAAGGTCAATCCATGTTTCACTAATGAGTGGCTACATCTATCACAATGCTAATCACCATGCATATTTCATTAGGGAGCAGATACAAAGATAACCTTTGCTTGGAAGATTCATCCAGAGGCCACCTTTGGCTCAGGGCCTGCTGTCCAGGCCTCACTCAGGGCTGGTGTCCAGGCCTTGGCACTTCAGGGACGTGTTTTAGTGCTGGGCTGGGCACTGCTGGGTGACCGGCTGCACTGGGTGAGCTCAGAGGGCTTTTCCAACAGCAAGCATTCTGTGATTCCATGATTCTATCCACTGCATTCTGTTGGGGCTATTTTAGCAGCATTACTTTGCTCCAAAAGCTCCCTCTTGCCCAGTTCCTGTGGCCTGAGGCTTCAGCTCCTTCAGCTCCTGGTGCTGAGCTGTTCATGCTGAACGAGACGGCTTGGAGAGAAGAACACAGTCCATGCAATTCCTTCTGGGACACAGAGAGGGGAGGCTGTGCAAACAGGAGCATTGTTTGCTGTGGCCTCCTCTCTGCCCTTCACGCCTTTCAGTGCTTTGAACCAGCCAAGAGCTTTCTCCAAGAGTGCAATGGAGCAGCTGTTCCTGCTCCCGGGCCTGGCTCTCTCCAGTCTCTGCCCTTGCCTGGTTCTGTCCCTCTTGCTGTGCCCTCTGTTCCCCCAGGGCTCGCTGCCTGCTGCCCAGGACTGTGGCACTGGCACAGATCCAGTGCTCCAGAGCCTCCTTTCTGTGCCCTTGCAGCTGCCTGGGCACAGCAGCCTTTTCCATCTGGAAGCTCCCCATGGACAGGGAGTGCCCAGCTCCGTTCCTTCCACA